>NW_027194022.1:0-300000 GCF_032444005.1 Ranitomeya imitator
ATATAGAGTGTCTCACATTTTCTTTACATCCAAGTACTCAATGTGTTCCCCTTTCTTCATTAGGTGAATGTCTGTTTCCTCCACTTAATCCTTCTATTCTGGAACCAAAGTCTGGAACAGAAGAACGCCAAGCTCTCCCAGTTTGGAGTCCTTCCCAAAGAACCACCAGCTTCAGACACCAGAGAGATTGAAGGAGATGAGGTGGATGTAGATCAGTAGATCTCCATCACCTTATTTTCTTTTGACAATTAGTGAAGAGTGTATTTACATTTCACAGAGTGCAGCTCTGGATATAAGGGGGCTCAGAGTTCAGGACCCTACATTCTCCAGCAGAGATCACCTGCTCCTGGTTCTTCACCACCTGAGGATACTTTGCCTTCTACCTGCCATCATGCAGCCTACTCTCATCTTCCAAGGACTTGGCCATCACTTGGCTCAGGCTCCTGCAGCGGCCATTCAGGACCAGAAGATACTCAAGAAAGCCTTTGACAGATTCCCTACTATCCAGGGAGGACAGACCGGCTCCCCGAGTCATTGTGGAGGATCCCGGCTGGCAAATTTCCCCTGCACCCCATGGCTACTCCTATGGGGCCATGTCGTACCATCCAGTATTTCTCTGCCAACCTGCAGCCTTCCCCGGCTATGTTCAGCCCCAGCAGCATTACGGACCACTCAGTGGAGGGTGCAGATGTCCGTACCCCCTGTGCATCCACAGATGTGAGTCCACACTCCTCATCTTATATTAATTCTATAGTTAGCTTCTGGGGCCAATAATCTTTACAAAACGTTGCTTAGATCAGGAGAGATGTGGATTTTTATTCTTCAGGATTAGAATTGCTGAAACTTGTATTTCTTACATCAGAATAATCATCTTGAATTACACTTGTAGAAGTTGTAGCTCCGTTTCCTCCAGTCCTAGGTTCGCTCCTTCCTTCTTTTTTGCCTGTGGTAACATCGCCACCTTCTGCTTCTTCCAGGATATATGTCCTTCAACTGTCCCATAGAATCTCTGCCCTGCAAGACGGGACCCTCCAAACTGAAGAGGATTAGGACGGTCTTCACTCCAGAACAGCTGGAAAGGCTGGAGAAAGACTTCCTGAAGCAACAGTATATGGTGGGGACAGAACAAGTGGACCTCGCTGTCTCACTTGGCCTTACGGAAACCCAGGTAAGAATTGGCACATGTACTCGGTTCTCAACTTGAGCCCTTTTTGTTTGGCAATACATTTTTATTTTAGCTGAACATATTTGCTTTGTAACAGATACAATATGGGTCACAGTGCTGTAACAGTGACCCATATTATATAGAGTGTCTCACAATTTCTTTAGATCCAAGTTCTCAACAATGTGTTCCCCTTTCTTCTTAGGTGAAGGTCTGGTTCCAGAATAGAAGGATTAAGTGGAGGAAACAAAGTCTGGAACAGAAGAACGCCAAGCTCTCCCAGTTTGGAGTCCTTCCCAAAGAACCACCAGCTTCAGACACTAGAGAGATTGAAGGAGAGGATGAGGTGGATGTTGATGAGTAGATCTCCATCACCTTATTTTCCTTTGACAATTAGGGAAGAGTCACCCGGTCACATGACTTTGATTAAGGTCACAATGAAGTGCACAGACTGGCCGGTGGCTCTCAACCCTTGTGTAACAGCATGACTTTCTATGCAGCTTCCATGCTCCGGTCAGGAGAGCTTATGGCTAGCCCAAGGGTTGCAAACCCCATCCGAGGTATGCGGCCATCTGGCTTTTCTCCAAGTGTGGAGGAGTCTGCAGACAACCTAAGGATGATGCAGTCTTGCCAAAAAGGCACCATGAACAGGACAATGAGACCAATGAACGTGTCACTTATGCACAGAAGTGTAATTTTTGGAAAAGCCTAGCTCTACTTGTCACCCAACTAGGAAGAATCCAAACAAGAGTTGTGTGATGAACTTCATTATCCTACTTGTAGTAGAAATCTCAGGTTTGAAATTAGATTTGTGCCCCATTTTGTAGGACATTTGGTCATCTCAGAACATTGCTATGGAGGTTTTCATATTCTTTTTGTCATCTTCCATAAATGAATGGTTGGCTTTATGCCTTTATTGCTTGATGTATAATTTTAGGACAGGGGTTTGGTTAATTAACAGATCTTCCTGAGTCATTGGAAGGAAATTAAGGTGCAGATTTGTCCATCTTACTGTGGTTCTTTCTAGTAACGGTGTTACTGTTATTATCCTTTCATTATTATCATGCACTATTCTCCTATTCGCAGTAGAGTCAAGTAACCTAGGACCGGATTTGTGGATTTCTTCCAGTTTTACCCTTTAACACCATCAGTACTGGAGTTCTTGGCTCTACCTTTATAATATTATCACCCCCTTCCCCGCCTTCTGATTATCTGGAGACTGTGCAGCCCGTCCCCCGTCTTATGATATCTCAGCCCCTATGGTGGCTCGTAAAGAACCAGTGTTATTTATATTTTTATGTAGGCCATTTCATATAAAATCAGATGTTTCATACAGATATTTACCTATTAAAATAAAAAATTGTGTTATACGTATTAAATTCTCTCTGGTCAATCTCTTCTCTTAGCATTCACGCCCATGTATCTTATTATAATGCTCCTCAACCCTAAAAACATTAAAGATTAACCAACAACCAAAGAGGTGATCCATATCTAAATCCCACCCAACAGATACAAGTATTAAAATAACAGAATAAAATTGTCTAACCCGTCAGGGGTGATCGAGAAACCCAAAAGCTCAAGGACGCCAAGGCGTTAACTATGAAAGTAGCAATTTTATTAAGCACAAATTGCAATAACATCCATAAAAAAATAGCATTACAGTGATGTGGAGTAAGGAAAGACTAAAATGAGATATGGAAAGAGAAAATTCACCACATCAATGGGAGACCAGAAAAAAAAATCCCTCAAGAGACGTTCCTGAAAAAGAACGAGCCTTATACCCAAGCCGAGGTATAATATAAGCCATAAACTGACAACTGTGTAATAGACAAGTCATTATGGCATAGTCCCAATAGATCGGGAACAAACAATAAGCAGATCTGCACAGATAATATCCTCGATATAACAATACAGGGGAACGTAGAGCGCTGACATAAGAGGTTATATGAATATTTTGTTTACCAAGTCCATATCCTGTAAACCACATAGATAGGTCACAGTTATAAGGCGATTAAACTCAACGAACCCACTCGAATATATGGCAAGAAATATCTTGGGTCACATAGGTCAAGAACACACAAGGGATTGTGCATAAGCCTCCCGTCTCCAAGACTTTACACGTGCTGCACCGATTCTTTGGAATGCACTACCTAGGATAATACGATTAATCCCCAATCCCCACAGTTTTAAGCGTGCCCTAAAAACTCATTTGTTCAGACTGGCCTACCGCCTCAATGCATTAACCTAACGATCCCTGTGTGGCCTATATTAAAAAAAAAAAAAAAATTAATTAACTGGTTCATGCAGCTTTACATGAACACCCAAGCCTTACACTATGGCTGGTCCGAATAACTATAGCAATTGTTACCATCCACCTCTCGTGTCTCCCCTTTTCCTCATAGTTTGTAAGCTTACGAGCAGGGCCCTCACTCCTCTTGGTATCTGTTTTGAACTGTATTTCTGTTATGCTGTAATGTCTATTGTATGTACAAGTCCCCTCTATAATTTGTAAAGCGCTGCGGAATATGTTGGCGCTATATAAATAAAAATTATTATTATTATTATTATTATAAGCCTCAAAACAATTAACCAAAACTATGTTTAATGAACAGCTTTTGTAATATAATTTTACATCCCCTCTGACCCCCCCAAAAAGTAGCCATTGAAGTGCAGCGCCCCAGGGTCCTGGTCATTGCAGTGATATCATTTTCCTCTAGGGGGGAGTGATGTTACGCCTGAAGGCAATAAAGGAGATCACTACCAGGTATCACAAACCATTCAACACTTCACACTCCAGTCTACCAGGGGGAGCTATGCTCCTATTTAGTAGGGCACTCACAATTAGGTAAAACTTGTGGTCTGGATAGGAAGTTTGGCAGAAGCGAACTGGGCTTCACCCAGTGAGCTGCTATCTGAGCTCCGCTCAGCTAGTGGGTCCCTGACAGGGGTAGGATCCTGTCAGAGGCTTAGACAGAAGGCCACGGAGTTGCATCGGCCCGACGTGCGGCCAGTGGCGTATCCAGGGGGGCAGCCGGGGCATGTGCCCCAGGCGCAGCTGACAGGGGGGCGCCAGCGGGGCCGCCTGATGATGCGGCATTGCAGCTGTCAAAGCCAGGCTCCTCGTTGGCGGCATTCTGCCGCCCCCACAGACCAGTGAGAATCCAGTGCTGCTGCGCTAGTACCCGGTTCCGGATCGATTGCTTGCCCAAGTTGTGAGACAAGAGGAGTCCCTTCCTTCTCAGTTTAAGCCAGCGCCTGGCCTGCGGCTGCGCCCCTGACAACGGCTGACACTTCCGCATCAGGGAAGCGCCAGCAGCGGCTGATGTCATTGATTGTGTGACAGGCTGCCGCTGCTGCTTCGTTCATCGTTACGCCGCAGCGCCGGTGACTCGGTTCGGGTGTCATGTGTGTCTACTCTAGTCAGTCACTCACTGTGTTGTTGCGTGGTTGGACGGTGACGTTGTCGGTGCCGGTGGCAAGTGCTCCAGACCGCGGCCGCGGGGACCGGGTGGAACTGAAGTCTGAACTTAGTTTGAAGACACCGACCGAGTCACCAAAGAGCCTGCCTGCATGCATGATAGGGGGAGGGGGACTGGGGGAGGAGGGAGCAGCGGCCAGGGCAGAGGCAACAACACAAAATGGGTATGTGTGTCTGTCAGACTCAATGTTGTGAGAATGTGAGTCTGACGACTGTGAAGCAAAGGCAAAGCCATAGCCAGGGGGGCAGGCAGCTCAGCTGGATGAAAGACTGGTCTGAGGGAACATATCATGATATGGGGGGAATGGATGTGGATGGGTTTCAGAAATCAGGACATTATGGCCCATTGGGGGCACAAATCAGGACAGTATGGGGGCACAAATCAGGACATCGTGGACGTGGGAGCAGATATATGAGGCCATTATAGGGGGAGAAATATGAGGACCTTATGAGGGGGAGAAATCTGTGGACAGTATATTTTTTTTTTCCTCATGGTGAACTAGGGAAAGTATGGATGAGTATCCATTTAAATAAAGATTTGTGTGTGTTTCTTCTTTTTTGATTACTGGGTTAGTGATGGGTGTGTCTGATAGACACCTCTCCATTTCGAACACCAGGGCTTGATGCCAGCTTTGTTTTTGGACAATTCTTAGCTGTCTTCAATCAACCACCATTACCCTGATTTCCACCACACCATAGCAATTGGGAAGAGTGAACGCAAAGCGCCAGAATTTGAGCATCTCTTGTGATGCGCCAATTCTGGGGTGACTGCTGGCTTCTATTTTTAGGCTTGGGAGGGCCAAATAACCAAGGACCTTCCAGGTCTGATAATATAAGCCCACAATATGCTTTTTTGCCACTGTATTTTTCAATTTGCATACATACGGTCACGGTCACATGCCAACTAGAATTGCATGGCCTCGCTCAATAAAAATTAAATGAGCAAGGAAGGACAGGACACGTTTGACCAGAAATATACAAATCACATACTTTGGCTCACATGATAGTCCACTCTCGGCATTGGCCAGGGAGAATCTCAAAAGTGTGCAGTGCATGTGCTGTGAGAATTCAGAAGCCAAGCCCTATAATAATAATATGAAGCCCAGTAGCCAATCCTAACAGCATGCAATATCCTCACTGACAGGATTCAGCTCTGCTTGCTGGTTTCATCAGTTATCACATGGCCACTTCACTCATGTGATTTTTCTAGTCACGTGACAATGAGCTACTCTTCCTGCTTCTCTCCGAACATTGTTATACTACTGCATAGTTATACCATACTACTGTATATGTATATACACATATGACACCAGCTATTTAAGTTTTTGCTTTTGTTTACAGGATGGGAAACTATTGGTCTGCGACTGATACCAATAGCGATGTCCAAAAAACCATCCGGCGCAGAATTCCGAAAAAGACCAAAGGAGAAAGAAAAACAAGAGCGACAATTTTCAATGTCAATGTCGTCATGACTGAATGAAGAAACAGAAGATATAAAATGTCTTTATAATAGTGTGACTCATGACATGCAACTGTTTACTTGGTTATGTTTGCTTTATTGTAGATGTCAGCACGGGAAACGTGACCGTGAGTGTTGATAGAAACTCTGACCCCGAGAGTCAAGAAGGTAATTCTGTGGTGGAGCATGAAGCAAGACAGACGAAATGACTGAAGATCAATTGGTTGATTGAGACGCTATGCCGTGTTGTAGCAGCACAACACATTCTCTAGAAGAACTGAATGCTACTTCATCAACTTCTCATGGCGAGTCGAATTTTGACATTGACTGTTATGACCCAGGAACATGGCCAAGCAAATTTTCGGATGCACAAAGGTGTTTTGTTACTAGCATGAGGACCGAAGCAACCCATGAACCGGACATAAGTAGTAGTTGAAGAGATGGCCGAAAACTCACAATAGATTATTTTTTTAAACAGCTGCCAAATGGACAGAAAGTGCGCCGGTCTTGGCTAGAATACAGCCGCCTAAAAAATGCTTTATACCGTATACCATGTAGAATGTTTTCAAATTCAGAACCAAAACTGTCATTTTTGTCAAAGGAGGAAGGTTTGACACAATGGAAAAAATTAAGTGAGAGAATTCCTGAACATGAAAACTCTTTACACCATAAAATGTGTTTCTGTTCATGGAAAACACTTGAGGCCTCAATAGGTAAGGGTGGCATTAATAAAGAACTTCAAGAGCAGATATTGAAGGAAGAAAACAACTGGAAGGACGTTCTTCATGAAATTGTTGATGTAATTACAGTTAGGGCCAGAAATATTTGGACAGTGACACAAGTTGTGTTATTTTAGCTGTTTACAAAAACATGTTCAGAAATACAATTATATATATAATATGGGCTGAAAGTGCACACTCCCAGCTGCAATATGATAGTTTCCACATCCAAATCGGAGAAAGGGTTTAGGAATCATAGCTCTGTAATGCATAGCGTCCTCTTTTTCAAGGGACCAAAAGTAATTGGACAATGGACTCTAAGGGCTGCAATTAACTCTGAAGGCTTCTCCCTCGTTAACCTGTAATCAATGAAGTAGTTAAAAGGTCAGGGGTGGATTCCAGGTGTGTGGTTTTGCATTTGGAAGCTGTTGCTGTGAGCAGACAACATGCGGTCAAAGAAACTCTCAATTGAGGTGAAGCAGAACATCCTGAGGCTGAAAAAAAATAAAAAATCCATCAGAGAGATAGCAGACATGCTTGGAGTAGCAAAATCAACAGTTGGGTACATTCTGAGAAAAAAGGAATTGACTGGTGAGCTTGGGAACTCAAAAAGGCCTGGGCGTCCACGGATGACAACAGTGGTGGATGATCGCCGCATACTTAATTTGGTGAAGAAGAACCAGTTCACAACATCAACTGAAGTCCAGAACATTCTCAGTGAAGTAGGTGTATCTGTCTCTAAGTCAACAGTAAAGAGAAGACTCCATGACAGTAAATACAAAGGGTTCACATCTAGATGCAAACCATTCATCAATACCAAAAATAGACAGGCCAGAGTTAAATTTGCAGAAAAACACCTCAAGAAGCCAGCTCAGTTCTGGAAAAGTATTCTATGGACAGATGAGACAAAGATCAACCTGTACCAGAATGATGGGAAGAAAAAAGTTTGGAGAAGAAAGGGAACGGCACATGATCCAAGGCACACCACATCCTCTGTAAAACATGGTGGAGGCAACGTGATGGCATGGGCATGCATGGCTTTCAATGGCACTGGGTCACTTGTGTTTATTGATGACATAAGAGCAGACAAGAGTAGCCGGATGAATTCTGAAGTGTACCGGGATATACTTTCAGCCCAGATTCAGCAAAATGCTGCAAAGTTGATTGGACGGCGCTTCATAGTACAGATGGACAATGACCCCAAGCATACAGCCAAAGCTACCCAGGAGTTCATGAGTGCCAAAAAGTGGCACATTCTGCAATGGCCAAGTCAATCTCCAGATCTAAACCCAATTGAGCATGCATTTCACTTGCTCAAATCCAGACTTAAGACGGAAAGACCCACAAACAAGCAAGACCTGAAGGCTGCGGCTGTAAAGGCCTGGCAAAGTATTAAGAAGGAGGAAACCCAGCGTTTGGTGATGTCCATGGGTTCCAGACTTAAGGCAGTGATTGCCTCCAAAGGATTTGCAACAAAATATTGAAAATAAAAATATTTTGTTTGGGTTATGTTCATTTGTCCAATTACTTTTGACCTCCTAAAATGTGGAGTGTTTGTAAAGAAATGTGTACAATTCCTACATTTTCTATCAGATATTTTTGTTCAACCCTTGAAATTAAACGTTACAATCTGCACTTGAATTCTGTTGTAGAGGTTTCATTTCAAATCCAATGTGGTGGCATGCAGAGCCCAACTCGCGAAAATTGTGTCACTGTCCAAATATTTCTGGCCCTAACTGTATGTACTTAGAAAGACAAGGAAGTGCATTGCGAGGCTCACATGAAAGTTTGGATTTTTCAGACCCTAAAAGTGGTAAATTTCTGAATGCAATCGAACTTGTTTCTCATTATAACGCCCCTCTCCGTGAAGATTTGCAGCGTCATAAAGGACAAGTGAGCTATTTCTCACCTAATATTCAAAATGAATTTTTAGACATCATAGCAGGGAAAATAAGGGAACACAATTAATGATGTGGAGGCTGAGTATTTTTCTGTGATGTTTGACTGCACACCTGACATAAGCCATTTGGAACAAATGTCTGAAGTCATTAGATATGTCAAAACAACAACATATGGCCCTGAAATCTTTGAAAGCTTCATAGAGTTTTTTACTGTGAGTGAGAAGACTGGACTTGCTCTCACTGAACTAATTTTACAAAAACTCAAAAAAAGATGGCTTAGATATTAAAAATTGCAGGGGTCAATTCTATGACAATGGGGGCAAATATGGCTGGTAAGTACAAAGGGGTTAAAGCACGGTTGCTTCAAGAAAATAACCTAGCGTATTTTGTACCCTGTGCCCCTCATTCCCTAAATCTGGTTGGTGTAAATGCTGCTAGTGTGTCACGAGAAGCAGAGACTTACTTTGGAACAGTACAGTGTCTTTATTTGTTCTTTGTTGCCTCAACTTTTAGATGAGAAGTTTTACAGAAACATGTACAGTTACCCTCAAGTCACTAAGCAAAACCAGGGGGTCAGCGAAGCTAGAAGCGGTAAGACCTATTTATATGCATCTAAGCAAAATCATTGAGGCTTTAAATGATTTAAAAAACAATGTAGTAGCCAATATGGAGACAAAAGGTTGAGGCGACTTCTCTGATGCACAATATTATAAAGTTTGAATTTGTTGCCATGTCATGTTTTTGGTATAAAGTGCTAAGTCACATTGATCGCATCAACAAACTTCTTCAAAATGAGAAAATCAGTATTGATATGTCTGCAAAGCATATTCATGGTCTCTTGACCTTGGTAGAGTCAACTAGAACAAGTAATGCAGCTGATGCAATCAGTGAAGCAAAACAGATTGCAGAAAGGTGTGGCCTTAATCCACACTTCAGACAGATAAGGAAGAGAAAAATTAATAAAATGTTTGATGAAGAATGTGAAGATGACAGTGTTCAGTTGTCACAGGAAGTCAAAATTAGGATTTCTCTTTTAGAAATCAGTGACAAAATCATTTGTGAAATGAACACCCGATTTGACGCTATAGACAAGCTTTGCAATACATTCGGTTTTCTCTCTGGACCTCAGCTTCACGCATCATCAACAGAAGAACTCAAGGAGCAGGCCATGAAATTAGCCCAGATATATCAGAAGGATCTTGATAAAGATGAAATAATTCCAGAAGTGGAGAGTTTTAAACATCATGCACTGGATTTAAACACGACTATGAAAACTGCCACACCTAAAGGTCTTCTTATCGAGATATACAAGAATGGGCTACAAGATGCCTATCCCAATATAGCCACAGCTCGGAAAATCTTCCCGACTAGACCAGTATCGGTTGCTTCCAGTGAAAGAAGCTTTAGCAAGCTAAAGTTGCTGAAAACATATCTTCGGAGTGTCATGGGACAACAACGGCTGACAAACCTAAGCATTATTTTCATAGAGCATGACTTGGCATCAAAACTTTCTTATGAAACATAGCAATTCGTATTATACCACCAACAGCCTCACAGGTATACCAGCAGTTTCAGTCATACCTGCTGACTAGCTTAATTTCGTATAAGTTATTGTTCTCTTTAAATACCATATATACATGTATATTGTGTAATATATACATACATAACATTTTATTGTTGATTAAGTTAAAGCATTGTGGAAAAATTTACAGGAATGTACCTTGGCTTGGTCATACAGTTTCAATAGAGTTAATGTTCAAATGGGGGAGGTTGGAGGGGGGGGCACCGAACTGATCCTTTGCCCCGGGTGCTGGAAAGGCTAGATACACCTCTGATATATATTGTATGTACTGTATGAACATCATATGGATATATGTCACTGTATATAGCTTCACTCTAAATAAGACTTTCTAGTCTGGTCGACACTAATATTTGTATATTGTTTCTGTACAGCACTTTCCATTTAAATGTCTCTACAACTAATATATTGTATTTTCATTATTTTTCCAGTGAGGTTTGACAAAGGCCCACTACGGGGCCGAAACGTTACCTCAAACATCGCTAAACTACTGTGGTCTCTTTTTTTGCATTTGAAAAATCCAAAGTGTGTCTGCGGCTGTTTCTTATGAACCTATGATTTAACTAGATACTATCCAGGTTCAGCCTGCACCTGTCCCTCTTGATCAGAGTGCACGCCATTTCATCTTTATTACTCTGCTTTGTTGGCGTTAGGACCTGAGCCCCAGATGTCTACCGAAACTTTTGCATTTCACGAGTCTGCAGCTACACGGATTCTTACCAAAGTTACCAACTCAGGTGACTTCCTGAAAATCACAGCCCCGGATCTCCGCACCAAGGACTACGAGCGGGAACGGAGGCGGTTGGCATCATTTGATCTACATTCTATTATGCTAGCAGAATATCATCGACTGAGCAGAATTCCACGTGGCCTCAGGTGCCACCTAAGAAACTATTCTGAGAAACCGGACTACTGCGACAAATTCCAAAAAATACTTAATAAGTGCTCTTTAGATATTATTTTACTCACTATTGACTTTCTCCAAACAGCCATTACAGAATCCGAAGGGAAACGCTCATCCATTGAGGAGCAATTATCCACATTACCAGCAGCCAATTGGAGCTCCTTAAAGGCAAAAACTGATAAGGCGATTGAAGAGCACCGCAAATATTTACAAGAGAAGAAACGTTCTAAATTTCAGCGAGACTGAGGACTACTCCCAAAACAGAGTATATAGATGGAACGACTGCTTCTTTAGGCACCAGGCGAGACACACAACCTTGACGCCAAGGGTCATACAGCACGGACAGCGACAGCTTTTCAAACAGCCTCCCACAGAACAAGTTTTTGTCTAAACGTCCGACTGCAAGGCCAAACACTCGCCACGGAGGAGACCGATACGGAGGGCTTCCCGGAAACAGATCTCATGACAACGAGGTCCCAGGTAAGACTACCAACTCAGTCATTAACATCTCCTCATACACCCTCAACCCAGCGGAACTAGCAGTTCTGCAACAGGACCTATGCTTCTGCCCAACCCCACCATGGCACAAGTTTAAACTGCCCCAAGACTGACAACACTTCTACCACAATCTCCATCTGAAGACACATTTTGGACTATTACAGGACTCAAGGAATAGGGTCTCCACATCTGTGGAGGACTCTATTCCTGTTTTAAGCATTGCACGTTTGGGTTTTTGCAATACCAGCAGTTTCAATCCTCCTCGTAACTATCACACCACTGAGGCATGTATTGATTTAATTCAGATGGATATTGATATTATCTTGGAACACCGCACAGGTAGCTTCCCTACACAACATCTCGCCCATTGAAAAACAAGCCCTTGATTCTCCCAAAATTCAACAAAAGTATCACAATAAAACCGGCTGATAAGGGAGGTGCTATATCGTGGTACAGAACACCGCTTATTATTTATTCGAAATCTCTAGACAATTATCTGATGTAGCTATGTACAAGCAAATGCCCTCTGACCCTACCATCAAAACACGGATCAGCATAATTCTCCAGAAATATCAGTCCCTTAATACCATTGACTCAAACAGTTACTTTTCTTACCAATCCTCACCCTGTCATTCCTGTTATATATATGTAATAGTATGCAGGTACTGAGTATGTCACCACGGAACAGACAGACCAACAGTTGAGGTGTTTAATAACAGGAATAAGGTTCTCCTCGCAGGGAGGAAGCAGTGGGAAATAACTAGCAATAAAACAGTGCAAAAATATGGGAGTCAAACAATGTAACAGGAGTAAGCAAGATTTCTTGAGAAGAGAACACTTATCAGTCTGATGAGGACTTGCTTGAAGGGTCGTCTTCTCCAACATAGGTGCCAAGAAACAGCGGCACTTGTCGTCCCTCTGTTGTCCGTGGGCCAAGTAGTCTCTAAAAGCCTGCTGGGGTTTCGGGAGTTAATGTGGTATGCACAGGCTCTGAGTCTTTAGCTTTTACAGCACAGCCAGGAATCAGGGGCTCTGCACTGTTAAGTCTCTGTACTGATACCGCGGAGACAAGGGGGTAGAAGTCTCTGCACGGGCCAATGTCTCTACACGGGTCTCAAAGCACCCCTCTCCAGTCACAGCAGAGTCCGCTTTCAAGTACTCACAAGATGCAGTCTTTCTGGGCAGTCTCCCTGAATCTGTCCTCTGACCGGGAGCTCTCTCTCCCGGAGCGCAGCTGCACCCTGCTCTGACTGCTGCTGCTCACGCTGATCTGTGCCTTGCGCGCGTCACTTTCCCGCTCTCTGCCCGCTTCCTTTCTGTCCCAGTCTAAGTCTGCCCCCTGGGGAAACTGCAGCACAGCTCAATGGTTCCAGGCACAGAGCAGAGAAGGTAACCACCCCCACCCAGACTCTTCTGGTGTTTCACCTGCTTACATATACTCTACCCAAAATCCACAAATCTCTCATTAGTCCCCCTGGATGACCCATTGTTGCCTCTACGGATTCTATTCTGGCTCCCATTTCTATTTACTTAGAGAAGATCCTGACCCCACTCACTAGAACAATGCGATTGTTTTTCCTTGATACAGGCCATTTTCTCCAAACCCTGCAACAATTCTCAACTACTCCACCAGGGAGCACCCTCATCACATTTGACATAAAAAGTTTATATACCTCTATCAAACATGACCTAGGCCTAAAGGCAGTGGGGGAACCTCCTCCAGCAGTCTGACTTTTCAGATAACTCCAAACATCTATGTCTTGAACTTCTATCCCTGATCCTACACAATTTCTTCCTCTTTGGTGACCATTACTATTTACAGACCCAGGGCACCGCTATGGGCGCAAACGTGGCCCCAACGTACGCTAATATTCACATGGATAACTATGAAAACGCATGTGTCTGACAACACCCTATTCCGCACCTACAGCCAGTGCTTACTTCGTTACATAGATGATATTTTTTATCTATGGACAGGCCCACATGACACTTTACTCACTTTCACTGAACAGTTAACTCCATCCGACTGGAACTACAATTTACTTTGAATTGTGACCCAACACAGATATCATTCCTTGACACCTTGGGTCACTAGGGAGCCCAATGGTTTTCTCACAACTGAGGTTTTCCCAAACCAACAAACTCAGTCTGCTTCATTACCAGAGTTGTCACCCAACCTCCATTAAACAGTCTGCCCCATTCACAATTCAAGCGTGTGGCAGGCATAGTTTCAAAGCCTAATCTATTACCTGAACGACTGGAGGAAATGTCCTGTAAATTTACAGCCAGGAATTATCCTAAGGGTACCGTCACACAGTGCAATTTTGATCGCTACGACGGCACGATTCGTGACGTTACATCGTCGCTTATTATCGCTCCAACATCGTAGACTGCGGTCACACTTCACGATGCACGGCGCTGGAGCGATAATTTCATGACGTATTTGCGATGTAGAAGTCGTATGGGACAGTCGTACGGTCATGTCACACAAGACGATTCAGAGCACATTTTGCATAATCTGTGCGTGACGTTGTTCACTAGGGGCGTGTCGAGCTGCTAGCTAATGTGCTGATAGGCCACAGGTTCTGTGCACACAATTGGTTGGAAAATTTGTCACCTAAGCGCTATTGTTCCCAAAGCCACCTCACCGGTTTCAAAATTTCCTTTCTTCACTTTGTACTTGGACACTTGTTGGACCTGGACGTCGGATTTAGTATTTCACAGAATATTCCACGCTTTGCACCGCAGCTTCGAGGTATGTTAAACCGCTTGGGCATAGTGGATGGAACGATGTACGGTCGGCATGAGCGCTTCGTTCCGCCGCTGAAGCAATGCGGATGGTACGCTGTTGTGACTGGTTGTGACTGGTGGGCTAGAGCGTGGTAGATGGAACGCTGTATGGTCGGCATGAGCGCTTCGTTCCACCGCTGAAGCGAAGCTGATGGTAGTCTGTTGTGACTGGTTGTGACTGGTGAGCTAGAGCGTGGCAGATGGAACAATGTATGGTCGGCATGAGCGCTTTGTGTGGCTGCTGTTAAGCGTTTGGTACACTGGTAAAAGTAGTGTTTAAAGGACTCTTTGTCAACCGTGTAACTTTTTTTTATAATTATTTTTCAGATGTCAAATCGTGTGGAATTTATCAGGGATTTCATAGAAATCTACCAGTCTTTTCCCTGCCTCTGGAAGATCAAATCTCCAGAGTATTGTAACAGGGAAAAGAGGCAGGAGGGTTATTCAAAGCTCATTGAGTTTTACAATCGCCATGCACCAGAAGAGCCAGCAAATGAAGCGGTAATCAAAAAGAAAATTCAGGCGCTACGCACGGTGTGGAGGAAGGAGCTTAACAAGGTTCTTCACACTACAAAGTCCGGAGCTTCCACCGAAGATGTTTACGTGCCAAAGCTTTGGTATTTCGAACATATGAATTTTCTGAGGGACCAAGAGGTCCCACGGACATCCACGTGTTTTCGCTTGTTGGCACCTGTGGAACAAATTGTATCGGAGAACCACGCCGAGCAGGACTCACAAGGGCAACAAGTACCTCTTTGCACGACAGTTCACCAATGTGTCCTATAATTACATATAATTTCTCTGCATTTTATGTTTTATACTTCTGATTATCCCATCAATTAGAAGTTATTACAAAATCATGTACACATAAGTAACCCTGTCGCAGTAAAGTATTATATGGCGAACTTCATATGTATGAAATGGCGACATTTCTAAACCATACCATCTAAGCAATATAGAAAATAGTATCGCTTCAAGCTGCCGATGTACTCTTGTTGAGACTATTTCGACAATAAAATATTCATCAGGTTCCCCTAGCAGTCAGAACAGTGTAGTTCAAAGTAATAAATAAATGGGAAGCTTAAAGAAGATTACTAAGCTAAAAATATATTACAACCTTTTTTCCCCCTAATACGAATATATAGTTTGGATGCGGTTATGGTGTTAAAACTTTTTGTTGCCGGGTTCATAACTTAATTTTTTTTTTCTCCCCAGGAGGACAGTGCACAGGACAGTACACAGGACTGTTCACAGGACTGCACGACAACTGATTTAGTGGAGGCTGCACCTGCCAGGACTCAATGGAGGCAAGGTCCAAGGAAACGGAAAGCCACCTCAGACGTCTCACTTGAACTGTTGAGCCTTGCAAAAAAGGTGTTAACAAACAATGTTAGCCCTGCGTTGCAGGGTTTTGGACACTACCACGCCTCCACCATCTTTAGAGAGCAGACGGCCTCGCACCCCTACACCACCCTCAACACCTCCCTTCCGCCACTCCTCTTCCTCCCCCGGGTCGGCGGCATTCTCCCCAGAAGCTACCATACGTAAGTGACCAAAACAGCGAGCGCTTCCCAACGGCGTGTTCCATAGTTAACCAGATCTGTTATTATTTCCTTTTAGGTGCTGCAGCAGTGGCCAGATCGCTGGGATGGGAAATAAGCAGCTCTGGTTCTGGCAATGAGGAACCGGCGTCCCTTCTCTGTAAGTATCAAGATAATACGAGTAGTTATCTGCGGGATGTCACAATAGACAACTAAAACTGTAAAATTTAATAAAATAAACATCGCCCTGTGGGGCCAGACCAAATTGAAATTTACAACACACTAAATTTGGTCCTGCCCCAGAGGTCGAGATGTATTTTCAGCGGAATCACCGTCAGTTCTCCAACCTCTTCTATCCACAGAACCGCCCACCGTGAGAGAGCTCATGGCGAGACAATTGCGCCTGGAGCAGACAGCAGCGCTCCTCCAGGCTCAAGTAGAGCAGCAGGGCGTGACGCTGCGACACCTGTTGGGCCGTGGAAGGAGATAATTTATTTTTTTTTTTTTTGGTTATGTAATATTTTGTTGTTAAAATAGTTAAATACCAAGAAATTGTTACAAAAAAACAAAAAATCTTCGCATTCTCTCTTTAATGTTTACCGAGCTATAAGGGTTAACAGCACCATTTTATAGGCATCTCATCTCATTTAAAGTAATTTAGAGAGTTTTATATGATTTAAAATACGATTCTGTGTGGGTAAACCATTGTTTGGGTGCATGCATGGCAGATCTTGAAATGGAAGGAAGTCGCCATTTGACTTTGGAATGCAATCTAGACCGATCGCTATAACGTACTATCCCGTCAATGGGGATTATCGAGTCACAGGACGTCAAATGAGTTGACCACTTTATCTAAACTGAACAACCAAGAATTACGGGAGTAATAAATACAATTTAATTTTATTACACAAAAGACAGTGACCTACTCGCCATATTAAATTGTGGACACGAAAGCATAACGTACATATGTTGTTGAGTAAACAGCAAAGCAAAAAGAAATATTTTTTTATACGGCGCGATCCTGCCAGGGTACAGCTCCAGAACCATTAAAGTACTGATAGTATTTTTCTCGACAGTCCCTTGCATCGTCTGCCTGTCTGCCAGATCCAAGTGCTTGAAGAGCTGTTAAATTATCAGGTTGTGTACGCCATTCCCCGGGCACAATATCTCCGGTTCTTGGGTCCACTGCATCAATAAACGAAGGAGGAGAATAGGAGGTATCATGACGTCTCAGGAAATTATGGAGCACACAGCATGCCAAAACCACAAAGTCTATAGACGGCAGCTTCAAGTTGATAGCTGTGTGGAACACTCTAAACCGATTAGCCATAATCCCAAAGGCATTTTCAACCACACGACGGGCCCTCGACAACCGGTAATTATAGATTCGGCGCTCCGGTGTGAGTGTTCTCTGCGCAAATGGCTTCAGCAAATGTGGATGAAGAGGGAAAGCTTCATCAGCGATGAAAACAAAATTGAGGTTTGCTTTTGTGTCTTCATTTATTGGCAACAGCAGTTCATTGTTCCTCAAGCTTTCCCCAAATGAAGTGTGTTCAAAAACACCACCGTCGGAGACTCAACCATTCATGCCAACATCCACATCTACGAACTCATAGTTTGCATTGACAAGGGCCATGAGGATCACACTGAAATATCCTTTGTAGTTGAAAAAAAAGGATCCAGAGTTGGCTGGTTGCGTGATGCGCACATGCTTTCCATCTAATGCACCACCGCAGTTTGGAAACTGCCACAGCTGATCAAAATCGGAAGCAATCCTCTTCCAGTCATCCGCCGTCTTGGGAAACTGCAAGATGAGAAGGAAACGTACAAATTATGTCAAATATATTGTTGTGCACATACACTGTCATGTGGACATCCTAGAGTGATTGACGCGCAGTTTTGATTAGTATAACAAAGTCAACAATCCTGAATATGCAGGCAGCCATTTTATCAGACGGCTTCACTGACTGAGAGGGGGTGCTAAACAATATATCGAAATAATATAACCTATTAAATTACGTTGGGAGCAGCAAATAAAAGAAGGGTGGCGCAGGATTGGAGCAGCACATGTCAGAATGGAGCCGCAAAATGGGAGCAGCACATGTCAGAATGGAGGCGCAGGATGGCGCAGGATCGCAGCAGCACATGTCAGAATGGGGGCGCAGGATGGGAGCAGCTCATGATAGGATGGCGAACAGATACCAATAGAAATGTGCGCCGCTAGGGCGTAGAACGGGTTACATAGCTAGTATAATATATCGACATAACACAGCAGCCCAAATTAAATAGTAGTACCTCTATATAATGCCTTAAGCTCAGCACAATGGCCTCGCATGTCTCCGGAATCACAACGCTCAGGAAAGGTCTGGAAACAGCTGCGGAAAACTGCAAATCCTGAAGAGACCTTCCTGTAGCCAGGAACCGCAGTGTCACCGCCAACCTTTCATCCACGGGCACGGCTGCACGCATCGGCGTATCACGCCTTGGTATGAGTGGCGTAACAGCAGACAGTATTATCTTGAATGATTCCTCTGACATCCTAAGGTAGTTTCGGAAATCATGAGGGTTATTATCCCGTAACTCTCTTATGAGACCCATGTGTGACAATGTGGATCTTTTCTGCAGCCAGCTCCGGGTCCACATGAGACGTTTTCGTTTAGGACGTCTCTCCTCTTGGAGACGTGCTGCCTCAAACACCAGGGCAGCAGCAACGACAGAACTCTCATCGGAAGGGAGCATACTTCCTAAAAAGAAAACAAACTTACAATAAATACACGTGCTTACAAAACAATGTTTTGACCACTGATCTAATAACTATATATGTTACTACTGGCATAAACGGGGCAGTCAACCATGCTACAGCTCGATCTGAAAAAGGATTAATTAATTGGGCCACGCTACAGCTGTGTACCTGAGGCTCTCTGGCCTTCTACCCTACTCTCCATAAAGGAACAATCGACCACGCTCCAGCGTTTATCCCCGTTGAAGCGCAACATCTGCTACGCTGTAGCGTTATACATACCTCTTGCGGTAAAAGTCTGTAGTTATAGTAGTTATCAAAGTCCAAAGAATCCAGCGAATCCAGCGAATTTAGGAGTTCTGTTTCCAGCACGTGCTCCAGAGAGAAATTAATAGAGCGCTCGACAGCTCCGGTTTTATCCGCTGGGAACAATAGTCCTTTGTCTGTCGAATGAGCGCACAGTATTGTACCGCCCAATCAGCACACAGGAGGTGGAGAATTTAGCGCTCCTACGTAGCCAGCTCCTCCGCCCTTTACATCGTATACAATATCGTGCACACCTTTGTTACACCATGCGATCATGCCGCCACAGCGGGACACTAGACGACGAAAGAAAGTTTCAAACGATGTGCTACGACGTACGATTCACAGCGGGGTCCCTGATCGCAGGAGCGTGTCACACACTGCGATATCGTAACTATATCGCTCGAACGTCATGAATCGTGCCGTCGTAGCGATCAAAATTGCACTGTGTGACGGTACCTTAAGAGTCTACTAGATAGAGAAAAAATGCTGGCCCTAAATTATTCTTCCAACCCGAGGACTCAAAACCTGAAAGGGTTCCTTTCATCCATACCCACCATCCCGTCATGTTGAAGGTGTACAGTGTGATTCGTAAACACTGGCCTCTGCTCAAACGTGCATATCCTCACTTTAAGGCTTTCTCCACTCCACCACTTATGTGTAAGCACAGACGTAATATTAGGGATAAAGTTGTCAAGGCCGACATAGGCAGCTCCACCAGAGTACCCAGACAAACTTTCCTAGGCACCGAAAGTAGTGGTACGTTTCCCTGCCTGGGTTGTGCGTGTTGCTCTAATGTTCTAAAATCTAGCTCAATTACCCACCCTCATTCTGGTTAATATAGGATCAAGGGATTCTTTACTTGTGACTCCAACAACGTTATATACGTGATAAAATGCCCCTGCGGCCTTATTTATGTCAGCGAGATGACAACCCTTCCACTACAGGATTGCATCCCACAAGTCTACCATACGGTGTAAAAAAACGTGGCTTCCCCATCACTTCACATCTGCCAATCATTCTGTCTCGCAATTACGGTTTCAAGTACTCAAGCAGGTTGACCGACCACGCAGGGGCGGCAATCATATTAAATTGCTGAGGGAACGAGAAGCCCATTGGCTATACACCCTCCAGACTCTTACGCCAAGAGGCCTCAACCGGGAACTTGACCTGGTTTTTTTCAGATGGTACGCTGTGGGCCCCCTGGTCTTCTGCTATAGCAGTCTGTAGTCCTTACGATTCCTGTTTGAATGTATATTTTAGTATTACGTTATCAAAGACGTTCTAATGTGTAACAAACTGACCTGTTGGTTTTTCATGCATTAACTCTTTTTTCAATCCTTTCAGGCTATCTGACCTCCACTAGTTGTAACACCTGACTGGAATAAGTACCCAGAATCTATTTTTTTTTTGCGTCATCTATTCTCATTTTTTTTTTTCTCTCTTTTTTTTTTTTTACTCATTTTTATTTTTCATTTTTTATTCTTTTTTACCATTTCTTCATTTTTATTTCATCTCTTTTGTTTTTTACATTTTCTCATTTACTTTTTCCTTTTAATTTTTTTCTTTTTTTCCTTTGATTTCTCATATTTTGCGGTTTTTCTAATCTTCCTCATTTTTTTGCATATTTTTCTTTTTGATCAGCATCATCTTTATAGCTATTGGCTAATGTTAATTAATTTTTTATTTTTATTTCATTTTTCTCATACCCATCATTCTCCATAAATTTTATTTTTATTATTTTTTATTTTTCACTATTACTTTTTATCTTTTTCTACTCCTACCTCTATTGTGCATACTAATTTTTTTCCACCTTTTCCTCGTTTGTTCTAGCTTTAATTTCTGTACTTTCACACCATCTCATCCATGCTCTTCCCTGCTAACAACGTCCTTGTTCCCCTTCTCTTAACGTGCTCTGCGCATGCGCACACAGCCTCCTTAGACTGCTCTTATGCCCGCCCCTCTACACATCCTTGGTGTGCTCCATGTACGCGCACATGCTGGTCTGGCTCTGCGTTCCCACCCTCTCCTTCTCTCACTGCGCATGCGCTATCCCTACGCGATCCCCCAGCAGTTCCTGTGTCGGCACTATAACTCCCCGCTGACCATCTATGCCTACACACATCACCACAGGGACTCCAACGCCCCGGACCCGCAGGTAACTTATGGCTGTCATGCGAACTATGCTCCTTTTCCACAGCCACGTTCCCGAATGCTTTCCTATGACACATACGTCTCTTCCAGCTCTGACTGGGATCGCGCCCTCTTTTCAGACTTTGCCTTACTTTGCATAACACCAATAGATATATGTTTCCTATTCCCCCTTTCCCCTCTTTTTGTTTCCTTTACTTAGTATAATTTCTTCTCCACAGCTCTACTTTGGAGCCTGCTTATTACAAAAAAAAATTCTGTCCCTTCATTGCGGGGTCCCTTACTGCAATATCTTCCTCTATGATTTCCACAGCAAGGTCAGTTCAACTGTTTACACTGTTAATATATATTATATCAAAACTGCCTCTGCACATCTTAGATTACCTTTGATGCCGTCCTCCTACGTCTACGCCATACCTATGCCTGCACTATGGAATGCATGCTAGGTTTATTCTGGCATTATGTATATATATTGTATGTACTGTATGAACATCATGTGGATATATGTCACTCACTGTATATAGCTTCACTCTAAATAACAGACTTTCTAGTCTGGTCGATACTGTAATATTTGTATATTGTTCCTGTACAGCACTTTCCATTTGAATTTCTCTACAACTAATATATTGTATTTTCATTATTTTTCCAGTGAGGTTTGACAAAAGCCCACTACGGGGCCGAAACGTTACCTCAAACATCACTAAACTACTGTGGTGAACACAAATGGTCTCTTTTTTGCATTTGAAAAATCCAAAGTTTGTGTGCGGCTGTTTCTCAGGTGGCATAACAAGCAAACTTTATTCCTAAAACCCCTTTAACCCCTTTACCCCCAAGGGTAGTTTGCACGTCAATGACCAGGCCAATTTTTACAATTCTGACCACTGTCCCTTTATGAGGTTATAACTCTGGAACGCTTCAACGGATCCCAGTGATTCTGACAATGTTTTCTCGGGACATATTGTACTTCATGATAGTGGTAAAAAATTTTTGATAGTACCTGCGTTTGTGAAAAAAACGGAAATTTGGCGAAAATTATGAAAATTTCGCAATTTTCCAACTTTGAATTTTTATGCAATTAAATCACAGAGATATGTCACACAAAATACTTAATAAGTAACATTTCTCACCACATGTCTACTTAGATCAGCACAATTTTGGAACCAAAATTTTTTTTTTGTTAGGGAGTTATAAGGGTTAAAAGTTGACCAGCAATTTCTCATTTTTACAACACCATTTTTTTTTTTAGGGACCACATCTCATTTGAAGTCATTTTGAGGGGTCTATATGATAGCATGGTGTCACACTTGGGTATTTTTTAAATACTGCACCCCTCAAGGTGCTCAAAACCACATTCAAGAAGTTTAACAACCCTTCTGGTGCTTCACAGGAATTTTTGGAATGTTTAAATAAAAATGAACATTTACCTTTTTTTTCACAAAAAATTTACTTCAGCTCCAATTTGTTTTATTTTACCAAGGGTAACAGGAGAAAATGGACCCCAAAAGTTGTTGTCCTATTTGTCCTGAGTACGCTGATACCCCATATGCTGGGGTAAACCCGTTTGGGCACACAGGAGAGCTCGGAAGGGAAGGAGCACTGTTTTACTTTTTCAACGCAGAATTGGCTGGAATTGAGATCGGACGCCATGTCGCGTTTGGAGAGCCCCTGATGTGCCTAACAGTGGAAACCCCCCAATTATAACTGAAACCCTAATCTAAACACATCCTTAACCCTAATCCCAACGGTAACCCTAACCACACCTCTAACCCAGACACACCCCTAACCCTAATCCCAACCCTATTCCCAACTGTTAATGTAATCTAAACCCTAACCCTAACTGTGGCCCCAACCGTAACCCTAACCCTAGCCCTAATGGGAAAATGGAAATAAATACATTTTTTTAATTTTTACCTAACTAAGGGGGTGATGAAGGGGGGTTTGATTTACTTTTATAGCGGGTTTTTTAGCGGATTTTTATGATTGGCAGCCGTCACACACTGAAAGACGCTTTTTATTGCAAAAAATATTTTTTGCATTACCACATTTTGAGAGCTATAAGTTTTCCATATTTTGGTCCACAGAGTCATGTGAGGTCTTGTTTTTTGCGGGACAAGTTGATGTTTTTATTGGTAACATTTTCGGGCACGTGACATTTTTTGATCGCTTTTTATTCCGATTTTTGTGAGGCAGAATGACCAAAAACCAGCTATTCATGAATTTCTTTTGGGGGAGGCGTTTATACCGTTCCGCGTTTGGTAAAATGAATGAAGCAGTTTTATTCTTCGGGTCAGTACGATTACAGCGATACCTCATTTATATAATTTTTTTTATGTTTTGGCGCTTTTATACGATCAAAACTATTTTATAGAAAAAATAATTATTTTTGCATCGCTTTATTCTCAGGACTATAACTTTTTTTGCTGATGTTGCTGTATGGCAGCTCGTTTTTTTGCGGGACAAAATGACGTTTTCAGTGGTATCATGGTTATTTATATCTGTCTTTTTGATTGCGTGTTATTCCACTTTTTGTTAGGCGGTATGATAAAGCGTTTTTTGCCTCTTTTTCTTACGATGTTTACTGAAGGGGTTAACTAGTGGGCCAGTTTTATAGGTGGGGTCGTTACGGACGCGGCGATACTAAATATGTGTACTTTTATTGTTTTTTTTATTATTTAGATAAAGAAATGTATTTATGGGAATAATGTTTTTTTTTTCATTATTTAGGAATTTTTTTTTTTTACACATTTGGAAATAAATTTTTTAAAACTTTTTTACTTTGTGCCGGGGGGGACATCACAGATCGATGATCTGACAGTTTGCACAGCACTCTGTCAGATCACCGATCTGACATGCAGCACTGCAGGCTTCACAGTGCCAGCTCTGAGCAGGCTCTGTGAAGCCACCTCCCTCCCTGCAGGACCCGGATGCCGCAGCCATCTTGGATCCGGGGACTGCAGCGAGGAAGGAGGTAGGAGACCCTCGCAGCAACTTGATCACATCGCGTTGCTGCGGGGGGCTCAGGGAAGCCCACAGGGAGCCCCCTCCCTGCGCGATGCTTCCCTGCGCCGCCGACACATCGCGATCATGTTTGATCACGGTGTGCCGGGGGTTAATGTGCTGGGGGCGGTCCGTGACCGCTCCTGGCACATAGTGCCAGATGTCAGCTGCAATAGGCAGCTGACACCCGGCCGCGATCGGTGGCGCTCCCCCCGTGAGCGCTGCCAATCGCATATGACGTACTATCCCGTCGAGGGTCAGATAGGCTGAGGGCAACTCGACGGGATAGTACGTCTAAGGTCAGAAAGGGGTTAAAGGACTTTCCCTTTTACATGAGCGCCCAGGGCCATGGACCGGGTCGCCGCCACAGTGACACATCCCCTGTGAGTACCGGTCCCGGTAAAGAGTACCCCACGGCCCAGGCGGGCGACTCACTTAGACCATAAAGTTTGGATGGATAACATTTTTTGGTTTTCTGCTTTAGGCAGGACACAACTAAATATAGTGTACCTTACAAAAAAAAGTAATGGTATTAACATTTCTCGGTTTAGAGCCACATCCATGGATGTGCCAAGATAGGTAGAGAGGTGTGGAGAGGTATATCTTTTGCACCGAGACCTTGAAGTTCAAGCAGTGATGCTGGACGCCTTTGCGGCACCTGGCGGTCACAGGGAGCATGCGCCGAAGACGCCGCTGTTATTGGTCACTTTTGACCACGTGATGCATCACCTGAGCCTTAAGAAGGTTTTGTCAGCTTAACCAACACATCCCCTTGAGAAAGTGGTGCCGTTAGCATGTGAAATGCGCGTTGCGTACTGCCACCTGGCCCATGGTCATACTCTTTTCACCGTGGTGAGCGCAATCCCTACATGGGATCTATAACCATTACTGATTGTGTCATATGTTGTTACTCTATTTGGGTGGTACTTGCCATGCCTATTTACTATCACATTAGCCCATTAGGCATCTGTTTTTCAGACACATGGGATATGTGCAATATTGTTATTGTGAGTAGTAATCCTGGGGTTTCTGTCCAATTTCTGGAATGTGTCACATATTTCTAAAAAAAGTTTTTTAATTTTACCATTTTCTAGTAAAAATTGATTTTTTCATCTTATCCACCGGAGTACTCCTTGTCTTCCTCGCTTTACATGGTTTTCTCGGAGTTGGTGTATATCCTTGTTTAGGGTGGGTTACTACTTGATGCTATCACCATGCATCAAGCATGCAATGGAGGCTTGTATTTGCAATAATTCTAACTGTGTTTTTCAGTTTCTCAGTCATTTAATGGACTTTCGGGCTCGCAAATGTACTTGGCGTGCACAAATAAGTGACGTGTTTCAGGATAATACAGATGGGAGTACTGATGGACCTAGCAAGGATTTGCAGTAGGTCATTTACCAGTTTAAGGATTTACTCAGAAAACAAACACGTATTTGGTGGAATCATGAGTTTGATAAGTATTTACAGAGGGATCTCAAACCTAGGGGCTTTGCATACAAATTTTTCCCTTTTTCCCCAATACAGGATGAGACTTTCAAAAATAAATGGTAGGAATTAGCCAACACTTGCTCTAAGGGTCAATGGAACTACTTAAAAATATGAACCACAATTCATTGTAATCCCTAGAAGCCGAGATGGAGCGTTTGCAGATAACCCCACAGAGGGATATGTCGGGGGACCCCATCAAAACACAATGAGGAGATGTATGCCAAATCCCAGAAATGGGCCAAGGAAATCCAATCTACTAAATCTAAAAATTTTAGAAGGGACATTCAGGATAAACATTCATCAAGAATTTATAGATGGCGTAAAGTTTATGATCGATCAAGACCCAAATATAGGAACTCCTCATACTCCAGATCTGCATCTATGAGATCAAACAGATCTGGTGAGGATGACTCCGTACCCAAAACCCTCCACCCTGGGGGCCCACCCACCTCAGACCTCCGCTAAACGGATTGTGAACAGGCAAACCACTAAGAATAAGACATCAGGAGGCAAAACCCCTTCATCTGGTCCCCAGGGAGGGTTACAGCTACTCAACTTATCTTCACATGTCCTTACAGACATCTAATTGGGGGTCTTGGGTAGAGGGTTAACTTTCTCCCACCAACTCCTTTAACTATTTCACAACCCTGAAGGATCGGCAACTCTTTTCTCGCAAGCTGCAGTTGACAAAACTTCATAGCAAAAATCTGTCACAAGAACCTATGAGTGAGATTGAGAGGGAGGCACCATAAAACTTGGAGGACCTTCTTGGTTAACAGGCTGACTAAATCAAATAGGTTTCCATTGTCCTTCTTACCCAGGTCTGCGAGGTTCCCCCCCTTGTCTCTGAGTACAGTAATCGATATCTTCACTAAGCTGGAATCGAATGATTTAAAAAAATTACCCTCGAGATGGAGATAGGATAATTCAACCTATAAGGAACGCCAAGCTTTGGCACAATTACAGTCACTTTCCGAGGTCATTTTTAAACCAGCAGACAAAGAGGGGGGGCATCATGATCTGGCCCAATGCGAAATATGAACGTGACACCAACACATACAAAACTCATTTAATCCTGTGTCCTTTTTCTCATTCGATCTCCAGTGGATCTGCAACGCCCCAGGGTCCTGGTTGTTGCAGTAATATCATTTTCCTCTAGGGGGTGAGAGATGTTACATCTGAAGGCAATAAAGGAGATCACTTTACCAGGTATCACAAACCATTTACCACACTTCACACTCCAGTCCACGAGGGGGAGCTATGCTCCTATTTAGTAGGGCACTCTTCACAATTGGGTAAAACTCGTGGTCCGGATAGGAAGTGAGGCAGAAGCTGACTGAGCTTGACCCAGGCAGCACCTGTCAGGCAGCCAGTGGGAAAGGAGGAACATCTAGCAGCTGCAGACAGGAGGGTCCCTGACAGGGGTGGGATCCTGTCAGAGGGCTAGACAGAAGGCCACGGAGCTGCGTCGGCCCAGCGTGCGGCAGGATGCCAAGGAAGGACACGAAAGAGAATTGTATTGTAGAGGGTGAGAAGCGAAGTCATAGCAAAAGGAGAGGAAAACCAGAAGGAGTTCTGCCCTGTAAAAGGCTGCCTCCTTTCTGATGCACAGGATCAGGTAGCCAGAACACCGAGGGAGTCATCGTCTAGAAGCCTGGCTCCAGAGAACGGCAAGACAGCTAATTCCTTATTGGTTGCCCGACCTTTACCCAGGAGGCACGATGGCAACTGTGGAGGCCGGGGTATCCTAGAGCTCCTGTAAAAAGCCTCAGGCCATAAGTCATACTGGTTTGTTCCTATCCATCTGGGGGACAGAGAGAAAGACATAACCTCACCAACAGTTGTGAGGACCTTATGAGAAGCTCAGCAGTAAGGTACTACAACATCCAGGTGCTAGAGGAAGGCTACTGATTGCCACCTGGATAAAGGGGACTCTGGATTTGCCTTCAGACCGGCCGGACTCTGCCGACCCTGTGATCTGGCGCTCTGGACTGTGGATGCTGAGGCCTTCAGTAAAAAGGTAAAGAGACTGCACCCTTGTGTCCTCATTCTTCACTGCGCCTTACACCATCCACCATCTACGCCTCTGGGAAGCCCTGGGGACATGCTTCACCTGTGGGAAGGTGTACCATCTAGCTGCCATCACATCACCCCAGCGGACCCCTAAGCAGCGTCGGTCACCCTGACCGAATACCACAGGTGTCGCTCCAGATCCTTATCAGGGCATTTGAGAATGGGGTAATCACAAAAGGGGTTTTGGATGATCTTACTGAGAGGTTCCCAAAGGTTCCTACCTTCTATTTACTACCCAAAGTCCAAAAGGACTCCATCAATCCCCTGGGGCTCCCAATTGTCCCAGGGATTGGTGGTCTTGGTGACCATTTGCAAATTCATTGACTTCCATCTTAAACCCCATGTGGAAACATTGCCCTCTTATATTCGGGGCACCATGGACACCTGGCAGGGGTTGATGGTATCCTTGTGGACAATAATACATCTTGTCACCACAGATCTTGGCAGCCTATACACCTGTATTAATCATTCACATGGCTTTGATGCAGTTTGCCCCTTCTTGGGGGCCTCTGACCTGGGAGGCCTTTTGTGTGCGCACTGAATATTTTTTGTATTTAAGGATAATTTTTATCTACAAAAGCGAGGCATGGCCATGGGCGTGGCCTGTGCATCCTCATACGCTAATCTCTTCCTGGGTTCCTGGAAGAGATTGCCCACCGCCTACCATGTGCTGTGCTGGCATAGATATATTGACGATATCCTATTCTTGTGGGATGGGACACCAACTTGAGGATTTCATGACGGAGTTAAGTCAGAATTCTTATAATATCCATCTCACTTATAATTTTGATTATAAAAAAATAGCTTCCTGGACATTCCTCTGCAGGTGGACCCTTCAGGGCGCATCCAGACCAATGTCTAGAGCAGGGGTGTCAAACTGCATTCCTCGAGGGCTGCAAACAGGTCATGTTTTCAGGATTTCCTTGTACTGCAGAGGTGATAATTTAATCACCAACTCATTATTTGTGTAGGTGATTAAATTATCACCTGTGCAGTACAAGGAAATCCTGAAAACATGACCTGTTTGCAGCCCTCGAGGAATGCAGTTTGACACCCCTGGTCTACAGGAAACCTACGTCCATCAATGCATTGATTCATGCCAAATCAGATCATAATCCAGCCACCATTAGGGCCATCCCGGTCAGACAATTCCTAAGGATGAGGCAGATTTGTTCTTCTGATGACCACTGGGACAATATCCTCAGAAATAAGAATACAGATAATAAATGGAAAATGTTTAAGAACATCCTAAATAGGCACTGTAAGCAGTTTATACCTTGTGGGAATAAAAGGACTAGAAATAGGAAAAACCCAATGTGGCTAAACAAAGTAGTAAGACAGGCAATTAACAGTAAAAAGAAAGCATTTGCACTACTAAAGCAGGATGGCACCATGGAAGCTCTAAAAAACTATAGGGAGAAAAATACTTTATCTAAAAAACTAATTAAAGCTGCCAAAAAGGAAACAGAGAAGCACATTGCTAAGGAGAGTAAAACTAATCCCAAACTGTTCTTCAACTATATCAATAGTAAAAGAATAAAAACTGAAAATGTAGGCCCCTTAAAAAATAGTGAGGAAAGTATGGTTGTAGATGACGAGGAAAAAGCTAACATATTAAACACCTTCTCCACGGTATTCACAGTGGAAAATGAAATGCTAGGTGAAATCCCAAGAAACAATGAAAACCCTATATTAAGGGTCACCAATCTAACCCAAGAAGAGGTGCGAAACCGGCTAAATAAGATTAAAATAGATAAATCTCCGGGTCCGGATGGCATACACCCATGAGTACTAAGAGAACTAAGTAATGTAATAGATAAACCATTATTTCTTATTTTTAGGGACTATATAGCGATGGGGTCTGTTCCGCAGGACTGGCGCATAGCAAATGTGGTGCCAATATTCAAAAAGGGCTCTAAAAGTGAACCTGGAAATTATAGGCCAGTAAGTCTAACCTGTTATGACCTGGTGATTAGGAGCACCCGACCTGATCGTTAAATTCATACAGGACGAGCTCTGGGATGTGGGAGCTCTGCTGACCGCAAGCCCTAATCCTATCGCACACACTAAAAATAGCCGTGGAGCGCTCCTGACGCTCCCTAGGCGCCTCGTCACAGCCTCAGAGCTAGCTAGCCCTAGAGATAGAAAATAAAGCCTACCTTGCCACAGAGAAATTCCCCAAAGGAATAGGCAGCCCCCCCACATATAATGACTGAGTAAAGATGAAAGTCACAAACGCAGAAATGAAATAGGTTTCAGCAAAGGGAGGCCAGACTTACTAAATAGACAGAGGATAGGAAAGGAATCTTTGCGGTCAGCACAAAAACCTACAAAAGACCACGCAGAGTGTGCAAAAGGGTCCTCCGCACCGACTCACGGTGCCACTCTGCATCCCAGAGCTTCCAGCTAGCAAGACCAAATCAAGATAACCAGCTGGACAAAGAAACAATGAGCAAAAATAACAATAAGGAACTTAGCTTCTGCAGGAGAAGACAGGTCACCAGGCAGATCCAGGAGCGAACTGAACCAATGCTAAAACATTGACAGCTGGCATGGAGTAACGATCTGAGTGGAGTTAAATAGAGAAGCCAACCAAAGGATAAACCAAGTCACCTGTGTAAGGAACCTCAGAAGCAGCAGCTTCACTCATAGCCACCAGAGGGAGCCCATAGACAGAACTCACCGAAGTACCATTCACAACCACAGGAGGAGTTCGACAACAGAATTCACAACACTAACCTCTATTGTTGGTAAAATATTTGAAGGGTTTCTGAGGGATGTTATTCTGGATTATCTCAATGAGAATAACTGTTTAACTCCATATCAGCATGGGTTTATGAGAAATCGCTCCTGTCAAACCAATCTAATCAGTTTTTATGAAGAGGTAAGCTATAGGCTGGACCATGGTGAGTCATTGGACGTGGTATATCTCGATTTTTCCAAAGCGTTTGATACCGTGCCGCACAAGAGGTTGGTACACAAATTGAGAATGCTTGGTCTGGGGGAAAATGTGTGTAAATGGGTTAGTAACTGGCTTAGTGATAGAAAGCAGAGGGTGGTTATAAATGGTATAGTCTCTAACTGGGTCGCTGTGACCAGTGGGGTACCGCAGGGGTCGGTATTGGCACCTGTTCTCTTCAACATATTCATTAATGATCTGGTAGAAGGTTTACACAGTAAAATATCGATATTGGCAGATGATACAAAACTATTTAAAGCAGTTAATACAAGAGAAGATAGTATTCTGCTACAGATGGATCTGGATAAGTTGGAAACTTGGGCTGAAAGGTGGCAGATGAGGTTTAACAATGATAAATGTAAGGTTATACACATGGGAAGAAGGAATCAATATCACCATTACACACTGAACGGGAAACCACTGGGTAAATTTGACAGGGAGAAGGACTTGTGGATCCTAGTTAATGATAAACTTACCTGGAGCAGCCAGTGCCAGGCAGCAGCTGCCAAGGCAAACAGGATAATGGGGTGCATTAAGAGAGGTCTGGATACACATGATGAGAGCATTATACTGCCTCTGTACAAAACCCTAGCTAGACCGCACATGGAGTACTGTGTCCAGTTTTGGGCACCGGTGCTCAGGAAGGATATAATGGAACTAGAGAGAGTACAAAGGAGGGCAACAAAATTAATAAAGGGGATGGGAGAACTACAATACCCAGATAGATTAGCGAAATTAGGATTATTTAGTCTAGAAAAAAGACGACTGAGGGGCGATCTAATAACCATGTATAAGTATATAAGGGGACAATACAAATATCTCGCTGAGGATCTGTTTATACCAAGGAAGGTGATGGGCACAAGGGGGCATTCTTTGCGTCTGGAGGTTAGAAGGTTTTTCCACCAACATAGAAGAGGATTCTTTACTGTTAGGGCGGTGAGAATCTGGAATTGCTTGCCTGAGGAGGTGGTGATGGCGAACTCAGTCGAGGGGTTCAAGAGAGGCCTGGATGTCTTCCTGGAGCAGAATAATATTGTATCATACAATTATTAGGTTCTGTAGAAGGACGTAGATCTGGGGATTTATTATGATGGAATATAGGCTGAACTGGATGGACAAATGTCTTTTTTCAGCCTTACTATGTTACTATGACCAATTTGAGGCCCAAGCCTCTGATTTAAAAATATGTTTGAGGCCTGCAGCTATAGCCACAGGGGCATCAAACAGGGGTATGACAGGGCTAGAAAGACCACATGTAGTAGCCTTTTGCACTCACAGACGGGCCATTCAAATACTGTTAGAGATGGACCCATAAGATTCATCTCTACTTTTAATCATGAATGGGAAAATATGAGGCAAATTTTGAGAAAAAAAAAAACATTGGGCCAGCCATGGGGTCGAGCCCTCCTTGGGGACGATTTTAGGGGACTCCTCTCTCCATGCGGTCTAAAAATCTGAATCATTTGTTAGTCAGGAGCCATTATGTCTTGGTACCAAACAATCCGTTTGGCTCTAGGAGTCCCACTCTGGGATCTATACCTTGTGGCCACTGTCTTGCCTGCTCAAATGTCCTGCGCTGCTCCACTTTTCAGTCTTCGAATGGCCTGAAAATTCCTCATTCGCATTGTATTTCTTGTGGCAGTACTAATGTAATCTATTATGCCACGTGCAGCTGCTCCAAGATATACCAGCCTCACTTCTAGGGAACAGAGTACAGGTGCATGAGCACATGTGGGATGTTTGCGCAGTTAAGACAGTGGCCACCCCTTCCGATTTAAAAACTATCCCCTGTCATTTCAGATTACATCACAACTGCGAAGCGAAGAGCCTCCTGGTTAGGGGGATTGATATTACATATGGGTATGGGGGGGGGGGGAATAATAAGAAAACCTTAGCCCAAAGGGAAGCTAGATGGATAGCGACTTTGGATACTATGAGCCCTAGGCGTCTAAATGAAACCTTGAGCTTTTTATAATCATTCTTTTTTGGTTTGTGGAGCTGTCCTACTTTTTCTTGCTTGTCCTCACCACCCTTTTCTGGGTGTTTCATTGATTTTAATTATGTGTGATTTTTCTTCACTTATGTCTGCTTATATTTTTTTTTTTATTAGTGTGTCCTCCTGAATTGTTGTGCTAACAGAACCTCTCGACCTTGCCCTCATCGTTGGCTTCATTTAAGATGCTACTCCTGCTGAAGGTCCTGCCCAGGAAAACATTATGCTACTTTGGAATTGATTGTTATGTCCATTTTTGCCATCATTTTTCAGTGTTTGCTCATTTCCTCGTATTGTACCTTTAATTTTCTGGTCAATGGTTTATGGTCTTACCGTCCGCGGCTGTGCGCATGCACCTTGCTGCCCCCTGCGCATGCCTGGGGACTTTCCCTCTCCCCGCATGTGCGCAGTGATGCTGGACGCCTTTGCTGCATCTGCCAGGACCTGGTGGTCACAGGGCACATTCGCCGAAGACATCGCTGATATTGGTCACTTGACCACATGATGCATCACCTGGGCCTTAAGAAGGTCCTGTCAGCTTAACCACCATATCCCCTTGAGAAAGCAGTGCTGTTAGCATGCAAAATGTGCATCGGGTACTGCCACCTGGCCCAGGGTCATACTCTTTTCACCGTGGTAAGCTCCACCCCTACATGGGATCTATAACCATTACTGATTGTATCATATGTTGTTACTCTATTTGGGTGGTACTTGCCATGGCCTATTTACTATCACATTAGCACATTCGTTTTTCGGACACATGGGATATGTGCAATATTATTGTGAGTAGTAATCCTGGGATTTCTGTTGGACTCCTGGAATGTGTCACATTTCTAAAAACTGCTTTACCATTTTCTAGTAAAAATTGATTTTTTTAGGTTATCCACCCGAGTACTCCGAGTCCTTCTCTCTTTACATGTTAATCAGAGGTATGTGGCAAAGAAAAGTATACAACCCAGGGATGGGCAGTTTCATGATGAGACTGGTAATGGTCACTAGGACGTTACTCCAGAAATCCCAAATTAGTTCAAGCCAACTACATGAGGAGTCTGTCTCTGTAGTTGGTTTGAAGCTACATACAGGAGTGTAAGTAGCTCTGATCGTTATGTTATTTTTGAATTAAGAAAAACTGGAAAGAGTTCATGTTAGTGATTAGTGAGCACTAAAATTCTGGGGTACTCGCCATCAGGTGGCCCTCACTAAGCATTTTTTTTTTTTTTTTTTTAATTACCAGCAGATAATTACTGCTACTGCAATATAAATTTATCCGAGGTGGGCATGTTATTTTTCAAATTAATACTGTAAAGTTTGAAACTTGGAGGGCCAGCAGGCGTTGAGTTCCAATTTGTGGCGACCACCCCAGTTGGTGAGCTGGAAGTTGCAAGCGCTGCTGCAGCACTGCCAGGCAGGCGACAGCTGTAGCAGACTTAGAGAGGGGCACACATGTGGTGTACTTTCACAAGTAGCTCATGTAAATCTGGGTAGGTTTTGAGAATGCTGAACCACCAAGTGGAGCACATGGGCCAGGCATAGTAAATGTGCAAAGTTGCCAAGCTTCAGAGCTGCCACCAGGTTTCGGTCATTGTCACACATGACCATGCCTAGTTATAAGTTCAGAGACGAGAGCAACAGATCAGTCTGGTCTGTCAGACTTTAACAACAGAACAGTGGTGTGCAGTTTGCCATGTAGCCCGTTGCCGCTGAACTCTCCAGTACTTCCTCTCCCATTCAGTTCTGGGGGCTTCATTATGTATGTTTGGGGTCATTGTCCTGCTTTAAGACCCATGACCTAGAATGCAAACCTAGCTTTCTAACACTGGATACTAAATTGCGACCCAAAATCACTTGGGAATCTTCACATTTTGTGATTCCTTACACAGTCAAGGCACCCAGTGCCAGGAAAACACCAAAATGTCACCATGTGACTAACTACTGTTTTATTTGTAGGCCTCATGCCTTTTACAGCGAACAGTAGATTCATGCGCTTTACAAAAAAAAAAAAAAAAAGCTCTCAGTCTCATCGGTCCACGACACCTGCTGGCCCTCCAGAAATATTTATAGTTCTACTAGAAAGAAAGAATAAAAATGTGCCCACTTCAGATGGATAACTTATATTGCAGAAGCAATATATGGCTAGGCAAACCATGGCCATCTGCTGGCCCTCCAAAAATAGTGATGTCGCCTGTGGGAGCTGTGAAGCCAGATAGTCGCCCTGGGGCCAGAAAGGGATAGCCCAAGCTGAAGGAGCCATCACTAAAGGTACCTTCACACAACGATATTGTTAACGATATCGTTGCCATTTGTGACGTAGCAACGATATCGTTAATGAAATCGTTATGTGTGACAGCGACCAACGATCAGGCCCCTGCTGGGAGATCGTTGGTCGCTGAAGAAAGTCCAGAACTTTATTTCGTCACTGGACTCCTGCTGACATCGCTGGATCGGCGTGTGTGACACCGATCCAGCGATGTCTTCACTGGTAACCAGGGTAAACATCGGGTAACTAAGCGCAGGGCCACGCTTAGTAACCCGATGTTTACCCTGGTTACCATGCTAAAAGTAAAAAAAACAAACAAACACTAGATACTTACCTACCGCTGTCTGTCCTCCAGCGCTGTGCTCTGCACTCCTCCTGTACTGGCTGTGAGCCGGAAAGCAGAGCGGTGACGTCCCCGCTCTGCTTTCCGGCTCACAGCCAGTACAGGAGGAGAGCAGAGAAGCAGAGCGCAGCGCTGGAGGACAGACAGCGGTAGGTAAGTATCTAGTGTTTGTTTTTTTTACTTTTAGGATGGTAACCAGGGTAAACATCGGGTTACTAAGCGCGGCCCTGCGCTTAGTTACCCGATGTTTACCCTGGTTACCGGCATCGTTGGTCGCTGGAGAGCGGTCTGTGTGACAGCTCTCCAGCGACCAAACAGCGACGCTGCAGCGATCCGGATCGTTGTCGGTATCGCTGCAGCGTCGCTTAATGTGAAGGGGCCTTTAGACCATGTATTGGGCTGTAACAATTAAACTTGGATTGCTCAGTAAAGGTAAAGTGTATGAAGAGAACAGAGTACCACCTGTTTCAGTAATCAAGGAGTCAGCAATGGCCTGCAGCAAAACCGCGAGTAAATACACCCAACAGCACAAGGGAAACAGGACACCATTTACTTGTGGGAACACAGCAGCCCCTCGCCCATGACCACTGCCCTGTGCACCATACAGAGCCACAGTGATTTTCCAGAGCTTTTGTACAACCAGGAATGTGGAAGCCCTTATATTTCCGTTAATAGATGACAGACCTGAGTAGAGGCGAGACTTGCTTTATTTGGGAACATTTTACATAACGTTTGGGATCACATTTCTCCGGCGTTCTACGCTGAGCATTTACATCAGTGTTTACATCTAAAATCACTGAGTGACGCGATTCAGATTTAGTTATTCTGGACTGTCTCTAAATCAGCCGTGTCCTTTTCAGAGGTGCAGAAAACTGCTGCCGACGGCTCTTATGCATTATTACACAGATACACACAGGTCAGACGCTCTCCAGTGACTACGTCTGCCTCATTGAGATACTGATTTGGCTCTTATTCCAAGTCATATTGCAAGACTCGTTAAAGGGTTGATTGTCACTTGCAGGATCGCTACTTAAAATAGGTGGCGCTATAGAGTTCTCTGAAGAGGCAATTTGCTCATCTGTCAAGGGTTTCATCTGAATCAGGCATCACGAAAACCCCTATTGCAAGTGCTCAGATAGTGTATTAGCATTTCACAGAGTGCAGCTCTGGATATAAGGGGGCTCAGAGCTCAGGACCCTACATTCTCCAGCAGAGATCACCTGCTCCTGGTTCTTCACCACCTGAGGATACTTTGCCTTCTCTGTTATGACCTGGTGGTCAGGACAATAATGGACCTGGTGGTTAAGAGCACACGGAATGACCTGATAGTTACTGATAAGGACGAGCTCTGGGATGTGGGAACTCTGCTGACCGCAATCCCCAAACTTATCAAACAAACTAGAAATAGCCGTGGATTGCGCCTAACGCTCCCTATGCAACTCGGCACAGCCTAAGGAACTAGCTAGCCCTGAAGATAGAAAAATAAAGCCTACCTTGCCTCAAAGAAATTCCCCAAAGGAAAAGGCAGCCCCCCACATATAATGACTGAGTAAAGATGAAAATACAAACAGATGAAAATAGATTTAGCAAAGTGAGGCCCGACTTACTGAACAGACCGAGGATAGGAAAGGTTACTTTGCGGTCAGCAAGAGCACAAGAAGAGGATTCAGAGATCCTCCAAAAAATAGAAAAAAACAGCAAAACAAGGCAGAGATTCTTACCTGCCTAGGCCTCTAAACAAATGCACAATCAGGATGCAGTGGACCCTTGACGCGGGTTACGAGCTTGCGTATTTTGGCCAAAGTATAAACGAATACCTCACAAATTTTTTTTTTATATTTTGTGTTTTTTGCACTTTTTTTCAGGGTGCAGTTGGGCCCATTTTTGTCTTGTAAACTGTGGTGTCTGTTCACATGGGCTGCATTTGGATAGCGCTGGGCAGGCCCGCCTGATCTAATAGAAGGGTGTCACTACTAGGCTTGCCTGGATGCTGTGCATCTCCATTGTGTGAACAGCGCCACATACAAGTCTTTTATGTGCAGCATTGTGCCAAGCAGCCACCCCCTCCATTAGTTTGGTAGCTGGTGAGTGGCTGCCTCATCGGTTATGCTGCACCTGTGTTGTCTCCATCTTAACCACATGGGTCCACTACATCCTGATAGTGCATTTGTTTAGAGGCCTAGGCAGGTAAGAATCTCTGCCTTGTTTTGCTGTTTTTTTTCTTTTTTTTTTACTTTGCGGTCAGCACAAAAACCTACAAAAATACCATGCAGAGGGCGCAAAAAGACCCTCCGCACCGACTCACGGTGCGGAGGCGCTCCCTCTGCGTCCCAGAGCTTCAAGCAAGCAAGACAGCAAATTAAATAGCAAGCTGGACAGAAAAATAGCAAACCAAAGAAATACAAGCTGGAACTTAGCTTCTGATGGGAAGACAGGTCACAAGAACGATCCAGGAGTGAACTAGACCAATACTGGAACATTGACAGGTGGCATGAAGCAAAGATCTAAGTGGAGTTAAATAGAGCAGCAGCTAACGAATTAACCTAGTCACCTGTGAAACTCAGAAACACCCACCAGAGGAAGTCCATGGACAGAACCAGCCGAAGTACCATTCATGACCACAGGAGGGAGCCCGACAACAGAATTCACAACACTTCTCCCTGCCATCATGCAGCCTACTCCCATCTTCCCAGGACTTGGCCATCACTTGGCTCAGGCTCCTGCTCTGCCATCGGCCATTCAAGACCAGACAACACCCAAGAAAGCCTTTGATATTGATTCCCTACTATCCAGGAAGGACAGACCGGGTCCCCGAGTCATTGTGGAGGAACCTGGCTGGCAGATGCCCCCTGCACCCCATGGCTACTCCTATGGGGCCATGTCGTACCCTCCAGTATTTCTCTGCCAACCTGCAGCCTTCCCCGGCTATGTTCAGCCCCAGCAGCATTACAGACGACTCAGTGGAGGGTGCAGAGGTCCGTACCCCCTGTGCAGCCACAGAGGTGAGTCCACACTCCTCAACTTGTTATATTAATTCTATATAGTTAGTTTTTGGTGCTAATAATCTTTACAAAACGTTGCTTAGATCAGGAGAGATGTGGATTTTTATTCTTCAGAATAAGAATTGCTGAAACTTGTATTTCTCACATCAGAATAATCATCTTGAATTACACTTGTAGAAGTTGTAGCTCAGTTTGCTCCAGTCCTAGGTTCGCTCCTTCCTTCTTTCTTGCCTGTGGTATCGACATCTTCTGCTTCTTCCAGGATATATGTCCTTCAACTGTCCCATAGAATCTCTGCCCTGCAAGATGGGACCCTCCAAACTGAAGAGGATTAGGACGGTCTTCACTCCAGAACAGCTGGAAAAGTTGGAGAAAGACTTCCTGAAGCAACAGTATATGGTGGGGACAGAACGAGTGGACCTCGCTGCCACACTTGGCCTCACAGAAACCCAGGTAAGAACTTGCACATGTACTCTGTTCTCAAATTGAGCCCTTTTTGTTTGGCAATGCATTTTTATTTTAGCTGAACATATTTGCTTTGTAACAGATATAATATGGGTCACAGTGCTGTAACAGCGACCCATATTATATAGAGTGTCTCACATTTTCTCTAGATCCAAGTTCTCAACAATGTGTTCCCCTTTCTTCATTAGGTGAAGGTCTGGTTCCAGAATAGAAGGATTAAGTGGAGGAAGCAAAGTCTGGAACAGAAGAACGCCAAGTTCTCCCAGTTTGGAGTCCTTCCCAAAGAACCACCAGCTTCAGACACCAGAGATTGAAGGAGAGGATGAGGTGGATGTTGATGAGTAGATCTCCATCACCTGCTTTTCCCTTGACAATTAGGGAAGAGTCACCCGGTCACATAACTTTGATTAAGGTCACAATGAAGCGCACAGACTGGCCGGTGGCTCTCAACCCTTGAGTAACAGCATGACTTTCTATGCAGCTTCCATGCTCCGGTCAGGATTGCTTATGGCTAGTCCAAGGGTTGCAAACCCCATCTGAGGTATACAGCCATCTGGCTTTTCTCCAAGTGTGGAGAAGTCTGCAGACAACCCAAGGATGATGCAGTCTTGCCAAAAAGGCACCATGAACAGGACAATGAGACCAATGAACTTGGCACTTATGCCACAGAAGTGTAATTTTTCTAAAAGCCTAGCTCTACTTGTCACCCAGCCAGTAAGAATCCAAGCAAGAGTTGTGTGATGAACGTCATCTTTTAGTAGAAATCTCAGATTTTGTAGGACATTTGGTCATCTCAGAACATTGCTATGGAGGTTTTCATATTGTTTTTGCAATCTCGCTGACCCTGCCCCGGTGACTGAGGACCTGCTAGTGGGCCCTGTCGCAGCACCACCTCCCTGCGGAGCTCACCGCCTCCAGTGCCTCGGGCCCTGGGACCAGGCTACGGGCATGGAGCAATTCCTGAAGGCCCCAATTTCGCCCACCACCCTGCCAGGTGAGGTCTATGTGGAGCGGACTGTGTACCGTTGGGTGAATCCCGGATTGGATTTCATGGGGTTCCCCGGGGCAGAACGACAAGAGGGAGAGACAGTGGAAGTGCTAAGTTGGGAGGAATACCAGGCCCAACTTAACCGAAAGTGGGAGGAGAAAGAGGTGGAATACCAGGCCCACCGCCAGGCTCATGACCGCCCAGGCCCGCAAGGACCGCAACACTCACCAGGCCCCGCATAAGCAGGGCACAGTTGTAGCCAAACTCCAAGGAGGATGGGGCTTCATCAAAGAGCCAGGGATGTACACCGAGGTCTTTGTAAATAGGAGGGTTGTGGAATCCCACCTTCGGGAAGGCCACCAAGACCTTTACCCGGAAGACACCGTTACCTACACCAGGCACTTCGGTGAGAAGGGCTGGTTCGCCTTAAACGTGCGCAAAAAGAGACCCTGCGGTGCACCATGCTAAAACTCCAGCCCAATCGCCCCCTGTGGCAACAGTGCCACCTTGTGTCCAGACTACTGCCATCACCAAGACCACAACTGTTACCCCGACGTGTACCATCATAAGGACCACAACATGTACCGTCGCCACTACTACCACTGTGGTGGCCAAAGAGTTGACTTCGTTGACTTCTGTGCTCCAGCTGCTCCTAAACAGAAGACTGTGGGTACGCAAACCCCCATCTGAAGTGAGGGAGCACATATGTAGCACCTGGTAGCCGCCAGTATCCAGCTGGGCTACCTCGACCACTGCTACCTCGAGGACTCGAATAAACCTTGAAAAAACGAAGGCTGTAAATAGTTAACTGGTTATGTTTTGCTGCTTTAAAACCCGTTCTGGGTTAACACTTAAAGGGATCCCTTTGTTTACCCGGGATCCCTATTGTTTCAAGTTTTGCACAATTTCATCATTGTTTTAAAGAACATTGGAATCATGGACGGTGAATGGTTCACAAACTGTCCGGTGTATATAGTTTGCACCTTCTTAAAGGTGCACCCCACTGGTTTTACAAAAAAAACTGAAAACTTCGTGAAAGTTTTACTGTTCCAAAAGTTTTAACTGACGTGTTGATACTTTGCACTACCTCAGAGAAAGACTTGAGTTTCCCCTCTTAAAGGGAATGTTCATTTGTTGCACCTTACTAAAGAGTAATAATGTTGCCTTAAGAAGTTAGTTAGTAATAAAGTTCACATTGCATATAGTATGTAGTTAAAATGTTAAACTGATGTACTTTAAATAAAATGATAGGTTTTAGGAACAAAAATGCAGTAGGCCCGTGGGGGTAGACAGTCCTGCATACGTGAAAGAAAAAGAAAGAAAGAAAATGTTGATTAGCACCTTAAGGGTTAATGATAGTATACCCTAAGAGGGTACATGCACTTCGTAAGATAGAATACCTCTACGGGTAATTATGTTTCATAGATAGATAGTAAGAGTCCTGGTTTGTTGCAGTAATGTTATTCTTCTACCAGGGGGAGTGATATTACGTCTGATGGCACTAAAGGAGTCCACCCTGCCAGGTATCACAAACCATACACCACACTTCACACTCCAGTCACCAGGGGGAGCCTGGCTCCTATCTATTAGGGCACTCCTCATTAGGGTAAAACTGGTGGGTTGGATAGAAAGTTAGTGAGAAGCTAACTGGGCTTGGCCCAGGCAACACCTGACAGGCAGACAGCGGGAAGGGAGGAACACCAAGCTGCAGACAGAGGGCCCCATACAGGGGTGGGATCCTGTTGGAGGCCTAGCACGAGACAGAAAGACACAGAGCTGCGCCTGCCCCACGTGCGGCAGCATCCCAACAAAGAACAAGAAAGGAATTGTATTGTAGAAAGTGAGACACGAAGTCATAGCACAAGGAGAAAACCAGAAGGAGTCCTACCCTGAGAGAGGCTGCCTCCTGAGGCGCATAGCCGGTGGCCGGAACACCGAGGGAGTAATAGACTCTACGCCTTACTTCAGAGACTGGCAGGACAGTCAATTCCAAGTTGGCTGCCCAACCTAAGTACCTAAGAAGACACGGTGGCAAATTGTGGGGGTCGGGGCATCTCTAGGGTCCCTATAAACAAGCCTCAGGGCATCAGTCATACGGGTTTGTCCTATCCACACCATCTGGGGGACAGAGAGGAAGAGATAACATCTAGAACATCTACAAGAGTTGTGAGGACCTCACCGAGTTGCTCAGCAGTACTACAACACCCAGGCGCTAGTAAGAAGGCTACTGAATTCAACCTGGATAAGGGGACTCTGGATTTGCCTTCAGACCGGCCAGACTGCCTACCCTGTGGTCTGGTGCCCTGGACTGTGGATGTTGAAGCCTTCAGTAAAGGTATAGAGACTGCAACCTTGTGTCCTCATTATTCACTGCACCTTACACCATCCACCATCTACCAACTACACTCTGGGAAGCCCTGGGGACATACTTCACCTGCCCAGGAGGCACAGTGGCAACTGTGGGGGCCGGGGCATGATAGAGTCCCTGTAAAAAGCCTCAGGCCATCAGTCATACGGGTTTGTCCTATCCATCAGGGGGACAGAGAGAGAAAGACATAACATCTTGAACATCCACAACAGTTGTGAGGGCCTTACCGAGACGCACAGCAGGGAGGGACTACAACACCCAGGCGCTAGAGGAAGGCTACTGATTTCCACCTGGATAAGGGGACTCTGGATTTGCCCTCGGACCGGCCGGACTCTGCCTACCCTGTGATCTGGTGCTCTGGGCTGTGGACGCTAAAGTCTTCAGTAAAGGTAAAGAGACTGCAACCTTGTGTCCTCGTTATTCACTGCGTCTTGCACCATCCACCATCTATACACTAGGAAGCCCTGGGGGGATACTTCACCTGTGCGAAGGTATACCATCCAGCTGCCATACCATCACCCCAGCGGACCCCTGAACAGCGTCGGTCACCCTGACCGAATACCACAGGTGGCATGACGAACATTATCCCTTTTAAAGACCTTTTCCCGCTTATTCTACGGACGCCCCGAGGGCCATGGACCGGGTCAGCCACCGTGACATCCCCCTTGAGAACCGAAGGGCCCGGTACAGAGTTCCCCTAGCCCTTGGGGGCGCTCCATATACCCTACCGATAATCTATTCCTGCATGCATTGCTAGTGCTTTTGGCTCTGTATTCAGTGCTGTGGCACTACCCTGTGGTTTCCCACTTCTTAACATTTCTCTTTATGCATTTGATCATTTAATAATAGATACAAAAAATGTAGTTTCCCCGGGTACTTGTGTACAATTTTTCCCTCTATTTGATTATTCTAACTAAACTGATGTGTTTGAGAAGTTCATGTGTAAAGGTACCGTCACACTAAGCGACGCTGCAGCAATACCGACAACGATGTCGATCACTGCAGCATCGCTGTGTGGTCGCTGGAGAGCTGTCACACAGACACACACAAACGATCCCAAAGTGACGTCACCGCTCTGCTTTCCGGCTGCCCGGCGCTCACAGCCAGACCAGAGAAGCAGAGCGCCGAGGACAGACAGCGGTAGGTAAGTATGTAGTGGTTGTTTTTTTACTTTAACGATGGTAACCAGGGTAAACATCGGGTTACTAAGCGCGGCCCTGCGCTTAGTAACCCGATGTTTACCCTGGTTACCAGCGAAGACATCGCTGAATCGGTGTCACACACGCCGATTCAGCGATTTCTACGGGGAGTCCAGCGACGAAACAAAGTTCTGGACTTTCTTCCCCGACCAGCGACAGCACAGCAGGGGCCTGATCGCTGCTGCCTGTCACACTGGACGATATCGCTAGCGAGGACGCTGCAACGTCACGGATCGCTAGCGATATAGTCTAGTGTGACGGTACCTTAAGGTGACAAGAAGAGCTGTCTTGAGGGAGACATGTTTTATGTGAGCTGAATGTAGTGGCTCAAAAGGGTGGTCTGTTAGAGCTTCAAGTACTAAATTAACATCCCAAGGTGGTACATGGGGAATTCGAACTGTCTGTGACCTCTGGCATGCTGCAACAAACCTGGCTACCCACTTATTACCTGCGATATCGTGACCATATAAAGCCCTCAGCGCAGAAATGTGTACTTTTAAGGTACTGACCGCCAGGCCTAAATCGCGCCCTTTTTGAAGAAATTCTAGAATCATAGGAATATGAATTTCGTTTGACAGGGCCGTTGGGTAGAGGTTTAGAATTTTTTTCCACACTTGCATAGATGGAGGTAGTGGATTTTTTTCTACTTAGTAGCAGAGTGTCAATCACTTTGTTTGAGAACCCTCTCATCTTTAGCAGCTGCCTCTCAAATTCCAGGCTGTTAACCGTAGACCCTTCACATGAGGGTGGTTGAAGGGGCCCTGGAAAAGAAGATCCCGATCCTCCGGGAGGATCCATGGGTCTGAGATCGACATGGCTCTCAGCCAGGAAAACCATGGCCTCTTGGGCCAGAACGGAGCTATTAAGAGCACGTTTGCTCTGTCCTCCCTTATCTTCCTGATTACTGTCGGAAGTAGTATCAGTGGGGGAAAAGCATATGCCTTCTTGAATACCCATGGCACTTTTAGGGCGTTGAAGATATCTGGATTGTCGGATCGGAACAATGATGCGAACTTTTTGACTTGCCTGTTTTGTTTTGTCACAAAGACCTCTCTCGGGAGTGCCCCATTTTTTTATTATCATGCAAAAGATACGACGACTTAGAACCCATTCTCCTTGGTGGAGAGTGTGGCGACTGAGGAAATCTGCTCTCGAATTGTCGATTCCTCTCACATGCAGCGCTGATAGGGATAGAAGGTGCTCTTCTGCTATGGCTAGAATGTCGTCGGCTATAGACATGAGTGCTTCTGATCTTGTTCCTCCTTGGTGGTTTATATATGCTACTGCTGTCATGTTGTCTGAAAGGATTCTTGTATGCGTTCCGTGTAGCTGCGGAAGAAATTTAGATAAGGCATGATAGATAGCCTTCAGCTCTTTTTTATTAGAAGAATCATCTGATTCTCTAAGAGACCACAGACCTTGCACTATTTGATCTCCTAAGTGTTCTCCCCAACCACTAGGACTGGCATCAGGGAACCCCACTGGTAAAATGATCCGGATTTAACCACCAAGTGAGATTGTATCACGTCTGTTGGTAAAGAAATACGACTATCTAATCGGTCCTGTAATCTTTCTTCCTCACAAAGTATTGTATACTGTAATTTCCTGCTATGGAATTGGGCCCACGGAACAGCTGGAATACAAGATGTGAAGGAACCAAGAAGGGACATACCTTCTCTTAGGGAAATTAGGGGGTTGTTAATCACCGATTGTACCTCGTTTATGATTGCTATTTGTTTCGACTCGGGAAGAAAGCACATTTGATTTATAGAGTCTAGAATAATTCCTAAAATTTTTTGATTAGTTGTGGGGGACAATCTAGATTTTTCCCAATTTACTAACCACTAGGGTTGAGCGAAACGGGTCGAACATTTTCAAAAGTCGCCGACTTTTGGCTAAGTCGGGGTTTCATGAAACCCGATCCGACCCCTGTGCGGGGTCGGCCATGCGGTACGCGACTTTCGCGCCAAAGTCGCGTTTCAATGACGCGAAAAGCGCCATTTCTCAGCCAATGAAGGTAAACGCAGAGTGTTGGCAGCGTGATGACATAGGTCCTGGTCCCCACCATCTTAGAGAAGGGCATTGCAGTGATTGGCTTGCTGTCTGCGACGTCACAGGGGCTATAAAGAGGCGTTCCCGCCGACCGCCATCTTACTGCTGCTGATCTGAGCTTAGGGAGAGGTTGCTGCCGCTTTGTCAGAAGCAGGGATAGCGTTAGGCAGGGTCCATTAACCACAAAACCGCTTGTGCTGCAGCGATTTGCACTGTCCAACACCACCCTCGGTGTGCAGGGACAGTGGAAGTTTTTTTTTTTTTTTTTTTCCCCTCAGCGCTGTAGCTCATTGGGCTGCCCTAGAAGGCTCCCTGATAGCTGCATTGCTGTGTGTACGCCGCTGTGCAAACCAACTGCTTTTTTCAAAGCACAAATCCTCTTGTTCCTTCCTTTCTGCACAGCTATCTTTTTTGTTTGTCCACACTTTTTATTTCATTTGTGCATCAGTCCACTCCTTATTGCTGCCTGCCATACCTGGCTGAGATTACTGCAGGCAGGGAGATAGTAGCTGCTTGCCATACCTGGCTGAGATTACTGCAGGCAGGGAGATAGTAATTGTAGGACATTCCCTGTTTTTTTTTTTTTTTTTTTTTTTGGTGGGAGATTAAGATTGGCAATTTGGCATTTCTGCTAGAGTGCCATCCCTGTGTGTGCCATCTCTCTCACATAGTGGGCCATAGAAAGCCTTTTCATTTTTCTGTATTTTTTTTTGTGGGGTGTATAAATTCTCCCTGATAAAAATACAGTGGGAGATTAATATTGGCCTTTGGGCTTGTGTGCCAGTCCTGAGTGTGCCATCTCTCTCACAAATAGTGGGCCATAGAAAGCCTATTTAATTTTTTTTTTTGTTTTATAAATTTTCCCTGAAAAAAAGGGAGATTAATATTGGCCTCTGGGCTTGTGTGCCAGTCCTGAGCGTGCCATCTGTGCCAGCCCTGAGCGTGCCATCTCTCTCACAAATAGTGGGCCATAGAAAGCCTATTTAATTTTTTTTTTTGTTTTATAAATTTTCCCTGAAAAAAGGGAGATTAATATTGGCCTCTGGGCTTGTGTGCCAGTTGTGAGCGTGCCATCTGTGCCAGTCCTGAGCGTGCCATCTGTGCCAGCCAGCCCTGAGCGTGCCATCTCTCTCACAAATAGTGGGCCATAGAAAGCCTATTTAATTTTTTTTTTTGTTTTATCAATTTTCCCTGAAAAAAGGGAGATTAATATTGGCCTCTGGGCTTGTGTGCCAGTTGTGAGCGTGCCATCTGTGCCAGTCCTGAGCGTGCCATCTCTCTCACAAATAGTGGGCCATAGAAAGCCTATTTAAATATTTTTTGGGTTTTATAAATTCTCCCAGAAAAAAAGGGAGATTAATATTGGCCTCTGGGCTTCTGTGCCAGTCCTGAGCGTGCCATCTGTGCCAGTCCTGAGCGTCCCATCTCTCTCACAAATAGTGGGCCATAGAAAGCCTATTTTATTTTTTTTTTGGGTTTTAGAAATTCTCCCTGGAAAAAAAAAGGGAGATTAATATTGCCCTTTGGGCTTGTGTGCCAGTACTAAGCGTTCCATCTCTCTCTCTCTCTGTCAGTGGGCCATAGAACGCCTATTTTTGGTTTTATTTGTTTTCTAAATTCTCCCTGAAAAAATCATTTTATTTTATTTGGTTTCTAAATTCTTCCTGATAAAATCATATTTTTTTTTTTATTTTTATTTCTAAAGTCTCCCTGAAAAAAAAAAAAAAAAAACAACCAAAAAAACAGTGGGAGATTAATATTGGCCTTTCTGCTTGTGTGCCAGTCTTGACTCCTGGGTGTGCCATCTCTCTCTCTCTCTCTCTCTCTCTCTCTCTCTCTCTCTCTCTCTCTCCAATTGTGGTCCATAGAAAGCCTATATTTTTTTTCCTTGATTTGGGTTCTAAAATCTACCAGAGAAAATAACTACATCAATCATTGGTAGAAAAATATTGGCCTCTGGGTTTGTGTGCCACTCCTGACTCCTGTGTGCGTCATCTCTCAGTCAGTGGGCCATAGAACGCCTATTTTTGGTTTTATTTGTTTTCTAAATTCTCCCTGAAAAAATCATTTTATTTTATTTGGTTTCTAAATTCTTCCTGATAAAATCATATTTTTTTTATTATTTTTTTTTCTAAAGTCTCCCTGAAAAAAAAAAAAAAAAAACAACCAAAAAAAACAGTGGGAGATTAATATTGGCCTTTCTGCTTGTGTGCCAGTCTTGACTCCTGGGTGCGTCATCTCTCAGTCAGTGGGCCATAGAACGCCTATTTTTGGTTTTATTTGTTTTATAAATTCTCCCTGAAAAAATCATTTTATTTTATTTGGTTTCTAAATTCTTCCTGATAAAATCATATTTTTTTTATTATTTTTTTTTCTAAAGTCTCCCTGAAAAAAAAAAAAAAAAAACAACCAAAAAAAACAGTGGGAGATTAATATTGGCCTTTCTGCTTGTGTGCCAGTCTTGACTCCTGGGTGCGTCATCTCTCAGTCAGTGGGCCATAGAACGCCTATTTTTGGTTTTATTTGTTTTATAAATTCTCCCTGAAAAAATCATTTTATTTTATTTGGTTTCTAAATTCTTCCTGATAAAATCATATTTTTTTTATTATTTTTTTTTCTAAAGTCTCCCTGAAAAAAAAAAAAAAAAAACAACCAAAAAAAACAGTGGGAGATTAATATTGGCCTTTCTGCTTGTGTGCCAGTCTTGACTCCTGGGTGTGCCATCTCTCTCTCTCTCTCTCTCTCTCTCCAATTGTGGTCCATAGAAAGCCTACATTTTTTTTCCTTGATTTGGGTTCCAAAATCTACCAGAGAAAATAACTCCATCAATCATTGGTAGAAAAATATTGGCCTCTGGGCTTGTGTGCCACTCCTGATTCCTGTGTGCGTCATCTCTCACTCAGTGGCCCATAGAAAGCATATAGTTTGTTACATTTGTTTTCTAAATTCTCCCTGCAAAAATCTATTTTTTTTTTTTTGGGGGGTTTCTAAAGTGTTCCTGAAAAAAATAAAAATAAAAAAAAAATAATAGTGTGACATTAATATTAACATTTGTGCTTCAGTGACAGTCCTGCGTGTGGGGCATCGCTCTAATTTGCAGCCACCAAAAAAAGAGTGTGTAACATTGGGCCTGATTTTCGCTGTGGTCTCACCAACCTGTAAAGGGGTAGCTAAATCATACTGAAGTTATAGCTCACCGTGTAAGTTGTGTGACTGCAACAAAAAACGTTAGTTTGGTTACGTTTTTAAAACAATGAGGAAGTCTAGTGGAAGAGGTCGTGGCCGGGGGCGTTCATTGTCAGCTGGTAATGAGGGTAGTGGTAGTGGTGGAGCATCAGGTGGTCGTGGGGGAAAAAATATTGCACCTAAGTCTGGAGCTGTGGAGCCAGGTTCGTCGTCCGGCTACACAAGGCCTCGAACGCTCCCTTTTCTGGGATTAGGAAAACCGCTTTTAAAGCCGGAGCAGCAAGAGCAAGTTTTGGCTTATCTTGCTGACTCAGCCTCTAGCTCTTTTGCCTCATCTCGTGAAACTGGTAAAAGTAAAAGCAGCGCGTCGTTAGTGGATGTTCACGGTCAGGGACAAGTCACTTCCTTGTCCTCTTCAGCAAAAACAACAACAGAGAAGAATGCAGCAGGCGACACAACGGGTTACTCCATGGAGCTCTTTACACATACCGTCCCTGGCTTAGAAAGTGAAGCAGTTAACAGTCCATGCCCATTACAAATTGAATCTGACATGGAGTGCACTGACGCACAGCCACAGCCAGACTACTATGCTGGTCCTTTGACTCAGACCACAACATTGCCCTCGCAGGGTGCTGATCAAGAATCAGACCCTGATGAGACTATGTTGCCCCATCACGAACGCTATACCACCGAACGACACGGTGACACAGACGAAGTTGCGCAGGAGGTACAAGAAGAGTTATTAGATGACCCAGTTCTTGACCCCGATTGGCAGCCATTGGGGGAACAGGGTGCAGGCGGCAGCAGTTCTGAAGCAGAGGAGGAGGAGGGGCCGCAGCAGGCATCAACATCGCCACAGGTTCCATCTGCCGGGCCCGTATCTTGCCCAAAACGCGTGGCAAAGCCAAAACCTGGTGGAGGACAGCGTGGCCATCCGGTTAAAGCTCAGTCTGCAATGCCTGAAAAGGTATCCGATGCTAGAAAGAGTGCAGTCTGGCATTTTTTTAAACAACATCCAATTGATCAGCGCAAAGTCATCTGTCAAAAATGTTCTACTTCCTTAAGCAGAGGTCAGAATCTGAAAAGTCTCAATACTAGTTGCATGCATAGACATTTAACCACCATGCATTTGAAAGCTTGGACTAACTACCAAACGTCCCTTAAGGTTGTTGCACCCTCGGCCAATGAAGCTAGTCATCAACGCAACATCCCTTCCGGCAGTGTAGGACCACCATTTAGCGCACCACCTGCTGTATCTGTGCAGGTATCTTTGCCAGGCCAAAGCAGTCAGGGTCAGGGAATCACCAGTTTCGTAGTAGGAAACACTGCATCTAGGGCACCGGCGGCAACAATACCATCTCCCACCGTCTCTCAGTCTGCCATGTCCACCGGCACCCCCGCTAGTTCCACGATCTCCAGCTCTCCAGTCCAGCTCACCCTACATGAGACTATGGTTAGAAAAAGGAAATACTTAGCCTCGCATCCGCGTACACAGGGTTTGAACGCCCACATAGCTAGACTAATCTCGTTAGAGATGATGCCCTACCGGTTAGTTGAAAGCGAAGCTTTCAAAGACCTGATGGACTACGCTGTACCACGCTACGAGCTACCCAGTCGACACTTTTTTTCCAGAAAAGCCATCCCAGCCCTCCACCAGCATGTTAAAGAGCGCATCGTCCATGCACTCAGGCAATCTGTGAGCACAAAGGTGCACCTGACAACAGATGCATGGACCAGTAGGCATGGCCAGGGACGTTACGTGTCCATCACGGCACACTGGGTAAATGTGGTGGATTCAGGGTCCACAGGGGACAGCAAGTTTGGGACAGTTCTGCCTAGCCCACGGTCTAGTAAACAGTTGTCTGTAGCCGTTCGCACCCCCTCCTCCTCCTCCTCCTCGTCCTCCTGCAGAAGCAAGAGCTCGTCCACAGACCGCAGTCGCACAAACACTCCATCCGCACCTGCCACTGTTGCACACCAGGTCTCCCATTATGGGGCAGCTACTGGCATACGTCAGCAGGCTGTATTGGCTATGAAGTGTTTGGGCGACAATAGACACACCGCGGAAGTTCTGTCCGAGTTCTTGCAGCAAGAAACGCAGTCGTGGCTGGGCACTGTAGATCTTGAGGCAGGCAAGGTAGTGAGTGATAACGGAAGGAATTTCATGGCTGCCATCTCCCTTTCCCAACTGAAACACATTCCTTGCCTGGCTCACACCTTAAACCTGGTGGTGCAGTGCTTCCTGAAAAGTTATCCGGGGTTATCCGACCTGCTCCTCAAAGTGCGTGGACTTTGCGCACATATCCGCCGTTCGCCTGTACACTCCAGCCGTATGCAGACCTATCAGCGTTCTTTGAACCTTCCCCAGCATCGCCTAATCATAGACGTTGCAACAAGGTGGAACTCAACACTGCACATGCTTCAGAGACTGTGCGAACAGAGGCGGGCTGTTATGTTTTTGTGGGAGGATACACATACACGGGCAGGCAGTAGGATGGCAGACATGGAGTTGTCAGGTGTGCAGTGGTCGAAGATTCAAGACATGTGTCAAGTCCTTCAGTGTTTTGAGGAATGCACACGGCTGGTTAGTGCAGACAACGCCATAATAAGCATGAGCATCCCCCTAATGCGTCTGCTGATGCAAAGTTTGACGCACATAAAGGATCAGGCGTCTGCACCAGAGGAAGAGGAAAGCCTTGATGACAGTCAGCGATTGTCTGGTCAGGGCAGTGTACATGACGAGGTACCGGGCGAAGAGGAGGTGGAGGATGAGGAGGATGATGGGGATGAGTATATTTTTAATGAGGAAGCTTTCCCGGGGGCACGGGAAATTGGTGGCGTGGCAAGGCCGGGTTCTGGTTTTTTGAGGGACACAAGTGACGTAGATTTGCCTGCAACTGCCCCTCAACCAAGCACAACCGCAGATTTGACAACGGGAACTTTGGCCCACATGGCGGATTATGCCTTGCGTATCCTCAAAAGGGACACACGCATTACAAAAATGATGAACGATGACGATTACTGGTTGGCCTGCCTCCTTGATCCTCGCTATAAAGGCAAATTGCAAAATATTATGCCACATGAGAACTTGGAACTAATATTAGCAACAAAACAATCAACTCTTGTTGACCGTTTGCTTCTGGCATTCCCTGCACACAGCGCCCGTGATCGTTCTCACACGAGCTCCAGGGGCCAGCAGACCAGAGGTGTTAGAGGGGCAGAAATCAGAAGTGGCGTTGGACAGAGGGGTTTTCTGACCAGGTTGTGGAGTGATTTTTCTATGACCGCAGACAGGACAGGTACTGCAGCATCAATTCAAAGTGACAGGAGACAACATTTGTCCAGTATGGTTACAAACTATTTTTCATCCCTTATCGACGTTCTCCCTCAACCGTCATTCCCATTTGATTACTGGGCATCCAAATTAGACACCTGGCCAGAATTGGCAGAATATGCATTGCAGGAGCTTGCTTGCCCGGCAGCTAGTGTCCTATCAGAAAGAGTATTCAGTGCTGCAGGTTCAATACTAACAGAAAAAAGGACTCGTCTGGCTACCCAAAATGTAGATGATCTAACCTTCATTAAAATGAACCACAACTGGATTTCAAAATCTTTTGCCCCACCCTGCCCGGCTGACACCTAGCTTTCCTATGAAAAGGTCTTGCCTGTGGACTATTCTGAATGACTTTTCCAATCTCGTAATTTTCTTCACCTGATTGTCCAGCATACGACATGTTTCCACCTCACGAAATGGCCAAACTCCCCACACGGGGCCGTGCTATCGCCACTTTGCGCTTGGACCCTTGAGAGTGCTGTTTGTCTGAAGAGGTGGGTGTGGCCGCTTTTGGTCGACGGCACTGCCACTGGGTCCCTCATAGTACAATAAAGTGTCTCTGGCGGTGGTGGTGCGCACCCAACGTCAGACACACCGTTGTAATATGAGGGGCCCTGTGCCTGTACCGCCGGCCACAAGACAGTTCCCCCCCCCAGCTCAAACAGTGCTCTACCACTAGCAAAATTATCTCTCACAGCTTCACCAATGTGTAGTCTAGCCGCTGACATCCTTCAATGCCTGGCACTGACAATACCATTGTTTTGACATTTTTGTTATGTTAGGCCTTCGAAGCCTGTCTGCGGTCCCTTCTTTCTACAACTACTACACTGACCAGGCCACTGCTGGCCGTGTTACCCTGGAACCAATTTAAAAGTGCCTACAGTCAGCCCAATTTTGTTATGTTAGGCCTTCGAAGACTGTCTGCCGTCACTCCTTCCACTGACCATACACTGCTGCCCATGTACCCCTGGAACCAATTTAAAGTGCCTACAGCCAGCCCAATTTTGTTATGTTAGGCCTTCGAAGCCTGTCTGCGGTCACTCCTTCCACTAGACTTCCACTGACCAGACCACTGCTGCCCGTGTACCCCTGGAACCAATTTAAAAGTGCCTACAGCCAGCCCAAGTTTGTTATGTTAGGCCTTGGAAGCCTGTCTGCGGTCACTCCTTCCACTAGACTTCCACTGACCAGACCACTGCTGCCCGTGTACCCCTGGAACCAATTTAAAAGTGCCTACAGCCAGCCCAAGTTTGTTATGTTAGGCCTTGGAAGCCTGTCTGCGGTCACTCCTTCCACTAGACTTCCACTGACCAGACCACTGCTGCCCGTGTACCCCTGGAACCAATTTAAAAGTGCCTACAGCCAGCCCAAGTTTGTTATGTTAGGCCTTGGAAGCCTGTCTGCGGTCACTCCTTCCACTAGACTTCCACTGACCAGACCACTGCTGCCCGTGTACCCCTGGAACCAATTTAAAAGTGCCTACAGCCAGCCCAAGTTTGTTATGTTAGGCCTTCTAAGCCTGTCTGCGGTCCATTCTTTCAACTACTACTACACTGACCAGGTCACTGCTGCCCGTGTACCCCTGGAACCAATTTAAAATTGCCTACAGCCATGTGTTATTATTTTAGGCCTTCGATGCCTGTCTGCGGTCACTCCTTCCACTAGGCCTCCACTGACCACACCACTGCTGTCCGTGTACCCCTGGAACCAATTTAAAATTGCCTACAGCCAGCCCAATTTTTTTATTTTAGGCCTTCGATGCCTGTCTGCGGTCCATTCTTTCAACTACTACTACACTGACCAGGTCACTGCTGCCCGTGTACCCCTGGAACCAATTTAAAATTGCCTACAGCCATGTGTTATTATTTTAGGCCTTCGATGCCTGTCTGCGGTCACTCCTTCCACTAGGCCTCCACTGAACACACCACTGCTGTCCGTGTACCCCTGGAACCAATTTAAAATTGCCTACAGCCATGTGTTATTATTTTAGGCATTCGATGCCTGTCTGCGGTCCATTTTTTCAACTACTACTACACTGACCAGGTCACTGCTGCCCGTGTACCCCTGGAACCAATTTAAAATTGCCTACAGCCATGTGTTATTATTTTAGGCCTTCGATGCCTGTCTGCGGTCACTCCTTCCACTAGGCCTCCACTGAACACACCACTGCTGTCCGTGTACCCCTGGAACCAATTTAAAATTGCCTACAGCCATGTGTTATTATTTTAGGCCTTCGATGCCTGTCTGCGGTCCATTCTTTCAACTACTACTACACTGACCAGGTCACTGCTGCCCGTCTACCCCTGGAACCAATTTAAAATTGCCTACAGCCATGTGTTATTATTTTAGGCCTTCGATGCCTGTCTGCGGTCACTCCTTCCACTAGGCCTCCACTGACCACACCACTGCTGTCCGTGTACCCCTGGAACCAATTTAAAATTGCCTACAGCCAGCCCAATTTTTTTATTTTAGGCCTTCGATGCCTGTCTGCGGTCCATTCTTTCAACTACTACTACACTGACCAGGTCACTGCTGCCCGTGTACCCCTGGAACCAATTTAAAATTGCCTACAGCCATGTGTTATTATTTTAGGCCTTCGATGCCTGTCTGCGGTCACTCCTTCCACTAGGCCTCCACTGACCACACCACTGCTGCCCGTGTACCCCTGGAACCAATTTAAAATTGCCTACAGCCATGTGTTATTATTTTAGGCCTTCGATGCCTGTCTGCGGTCACTCCTTCCACTAGGCCTCCACTGACCACACCACTGCTGTCCGTGTACCCCTGGAACCAATTTAAAATTGCCTACAGCCATGTGTTATTATTTTAGGCCTTCGATGCCTGTCTGCGGTCCATTCTTTCAACTACTACTACACTGACCAGGTCACTGCTGCCCGTGTACCCCTGGAACCAATTTAAAATTGCCTACAGCCATGTGTTATTATTTTAGGCCTTCGATGCCTGTCTGCGGTCACTCCTTCCACTAGGCCTCCACTGACCACACCACTGCTGTCCGTGTACCCCTGGAACCAATTTAAAATTGCCTACAGCCAGCCCAATTTTTTTATTTTAGGCCTTCGATGCCTGTCTGCGGTCCATTCTTTCAACTACTACTACACTGACCAGGTCACTGCTGCCCGTGTACCCCTGGAACCAATTTAAAATTGCCTACAGCCATGTGTTATTATTTTAGGCATTCGATGCCTGTCTGCGGTCCATTTTTTCAACTACTACTACACTGACCAGGTCACTGCTGCCCGTGTACCCCTGGAACCAATTTAAAATTGCCTACAGCCATGTGTTATTATTTTAGGCCTTCGATGCCTGTCTGCGGTCACTCCTTCCACTAGGCCTCCACTGACCACACCACTGCTGCCCGTGTACCCCTGGAACCAATTTAAAATTGCCTACAGCCAGCCCAATTTTTTTATTTTAGGCCTTCGATGCCTGTCTGCGGTCCATTCTTTCAACTACTACTACACTGACCAGGTCACTGCTGCCCGTGTACCCCTGGAACCAATTTAAAATTGCCTACAGCCATGTGTTATTATTTTAGGCCTTCGATGCCTGTCTGCGGTCACTCCTTCCACTAGGCCTCCACTGACCACACCACTGCTGTCCGTGTACCCCTGGAACCAATTTAAAATTGCCTACAGCCATGTGTTATTATTTTAGGCCTTCGATGCCTGTCTGCGGTCCATTCTTTCAACTACTACTACACTGACCAGGGCACTGCTGGCCGTGTACCCCTGGAACCAACATCAGAAAATATAAAAATAAGTATTTTGCTTATAAAAAAGAAAATACTGGTGAGATATCAAATGCAGACATTTTAACATTAAAAACAAACACACAACTAAAATCTGGTACAGTACTAAAAATGGCCACCAGCTACAATTACTTTCTCCTGCAAGTAGTTAACTGAAAGTTTTTTTAAATTGAAAACACACATATGGCATCCACCGAGTGTTGTCCTGTCACGTCTTCTTTATATTATTGCCGAGAAGATGCAAAATAATGAAAATAATAAAATCATTAATTACCAAAATAATAGAGAAAGTCAACACCACATTGCAAATAAACATTCATTCCAAATAAAGAAGCAGGGCGCGTCCGAGGGTGAGTATATACCTAATAAGAATATAATCACCCTCGGACGCGCAATGCTTATTTCCAACAGCCTTCCTTCCTAAGAATCAGCCCTTCCGTCGTGTAGAGAGACGTTGTGTTACACTCCAAGGTGTTCCCCAGGTTGCCTTTCCTGAGCTTCGATCTTCCGGCTCTCGTTTAGTAGTTCTTGGAAACTACTCTGCATTAGGCCTTCAAATTGGGTATGGGGTGTAGAGAGATGGTGTGTTCCACTCCAAGGTGTTCCCCAGGTTGCCTTTCCTGAGCTTCGATCTTCCGGCTCTCGTTTAGTAGTTGTTGGAAACTACGCTGCATTAGGCCTTCAAATTGGGTATGGGGTGTAGCGAGAGGGTGTGTTACACTCCAAGGTGTTCCCCAGGTTGCCTTTCCTGAGCTTCGATCTTCCGGCTCTCGTTTAGTAGTTCTTGGAAACTACACTGCATTAGGCCTTCAAATTGGGTATGGGGTGTAGAGAGAGGGTGTGTTACACTCCAAGGTGTTCCCCAGGTTGCCTTTCCTGAGCTTCGATATTCCGGCTCTCGTTTAGTAGTTGTCGGAAACTACGCTGCATTAGGCCTACAAATTGGGTATGGGGTGTAGAGAGAGGGTGTGTTACACTCCAAGGTGTTCCCCAGGTTGCCTTTCCTGAGCTTCGATCTTCATGCTCTCGTTTAGTAGTTGTCGGAAACTACGCTGCATTAGGCCTACAAATTGGGTATGGGGTGTAGAGAGAGGGTTTGTTACACTCCAAGGTGTTCCCCAGGTTGCCTTTCCTGAGCTTCGATCTTCCGGCTCTCGTTTAGTAGTTGTTGGAAACTACGCTGCATTAGGCCTTCAAATTGGGTATGGGGTGTAGCGAGAGGGTGTGTTACACTCCAAGGTGTTCCCCAGGTTGCCTTTCCTGAGCTTCGATCTTCCGGCTCTCGTTTAGTAGTTCTTGGAAACTACACTGCATTAGGCCTTCAAATTGGGTATGGGGTGTAGAGAGAGGGTGTGTTACACTCCAAGGTGTTCCCCAGGTTGCCTTTCCTGAGCTTCGATATTCCGGCTCTCGTTTAGTAGTTGTCGGAAACTACGCTGCATTAGGCCTACAAATTGGGTATGGGGTGTAGAGAGAGGGTGTGTTACACTCCAAGGTGTTCCCCAGGTTGCCTTTCCTGAGCTTCGATATTCCGGCTCTCGTTTAGTAGTTGTCGGAAACTACGCTGCATTAGGCCTACAAATTGGGTATGGGGTGTAGAGAGAGGGTGTGTTACACTCCAAGGTGTTCCCCAGGTTGCCTTTCCTGAGCTTCGATCTTCATGCTCTCGTTTAGTAGTTGTCGGAAACTACGCTGCATTAGGCCTACAAATTGGGTATGGGGTGTAGAGAGAGGGTTTGTTACACTCCAAGGTGTTCCCCAGGTTGCCTTTCCTGAGCTTCGATCTTCCGGCTCTCGTTTAGTAGTTGTTGGAAACTACGCTGCATTAGGCCTTCAAATTGGGTATGGGGTGTAGCGAGAGGGTGTGTTACACTCCAAGGTGTTCCCCAGGTTGCCTTTCCTGAGCTTCGATCTTCCGGCTCTCGTTTAGTAGTTCTTGGAAACTACACTGCATTAGACCTTCAAATTGGGTATGGGGTGTAGAGAGAGGGTGTGTTACACTCTAAGGTGTTCCCCAGGTTTCCTTGCCATTGCTTCGGTCTTCCGACTCTCGTTTAGTAGTTGTAGAAAAGTACACTGCATTAGGCCATACAAAATGGGTATGGGGTGGAGAGAGATGGTGTGTTACACTCCAAGGTGTTCCCCAGGTTGCCTTTCCTGAGCTTCTATCTTCAGGCTCTCATTAAATTGTGGTTAAATGGAACAACTGCATTTGGCGTACTAGTTGGTTTGGGGCCTACTATCGGTGTCTGCCACTCCTTGCTGTTCTCCTCCACTGAACAAAGCTGTGCCGCCTGTTTACTACGGTTGCCAATTTTGAACTGCATTTCGACTACTTACTGATTTGGCCCTACTCTCTGTGTCAGCCTCTCATTCCAGTTGTCCTCCACTGCAATGCCCCCTGGTTATTCCTGTGTTACCAATTTTTAACTGCATTTAGCCCACTTTCTTCTTTGGGCCTATATCTGTGTTTCCACTTCATCGTGCCCATTGCCCAGCCAGTGATAGATGAGTCTGCTGGTACATTGACCCATAACGCAACATTCCCCGTGCACGCTACACAACAACATTGTGACCCTGCTGAAAGTCAGGTTGCTCTTCCCGCATACCATACCACCTTACACGGGGACAAAGAGGAAGGTGCAGATGAAAGTGCAGGTTCCTTCATCAGGTGGGGGGAGGAATACTAGTTGGCGACGTCACTGGCACAGGGCCTCTCATAGTACGCAAAAGTGTTGCTGCCGGTGGGAGGCGCCCCCGCCGTGCAAACACACCGCTGTACTTTGAGGGGCCCTGTGCCAGTGCCAATGCCAACGAGTGGGCCCCCCCTGCTTGCTCAGGTTCACAGCACTTGCAAAGTTGAAATACTTACCTCTCCCTGCTCCACTGCCGTGACGTGGTCCAGATTTCCTGGGCCCACTAATTACTTGAACCAGCCCTACCCCCCACAACTTTAGCCAAATGACCCCCAATTTCAAATGCCTTCCAATTATTATAAGGTAAATTACGCTTGACAAGCTTCATTAAGAAGAATGGATGGTTTTGACATTAAAATGGCCACTCTAGGTGTTTTCCTGGCCCCCACTCACTGCCGACTATGCTGCCCCATTGACTTGCATTGGGTTTCGTGTTTCGGTCGATCCCGACTTTACGTCATAATCGGCCGATTTCACTCGACCCGACTTTGGACATAGTCGGGTTTCGCAAAACCCGGCTCGACTCTAAAAAGGTCAAGGTCGCTCAACTCTACTAACCACCCTAACCCCTGTAGGGATGAAATTGAATCAGATAAACGTTGATGACATTGAGAAAGGGAGTTCCCGACTATCAATAGGTCATCTAAATATGGTATTAGGAGGGTGTCTTTTAACCTCAAATATGACATTACCTCTGACATTAGTTTTGTGAAAACTCTAGGGGCTATTGATAGTCCAAAGGGCATTGCTGTGTATTGATAATGCCGAATTTGACCTTTGATCATAACTGCCACCCGTAGATATTGTTGATGCTCACTGAAGATTGGAAGATGATAATATGCATCTTTAAGGTCAAGAACTGCCATGAAGCAATGGGGAAACAGAAGCTTAATAGTTGACCGAATAGATTCCATTTTAAAAGTTTGGTTCTCTAAGAAGACGTTTAGTCTCTTAAGGTTAATTATTGTTCTATATGATCCGTCTGGTTTCGAAATCAAAAATAAAGGGGAATAAAACCCCCTTCCTTTTTGATGAAAAGGGACTTCCACCAATACTCCTTTGGACAGGAGAGTTATTTCCGGTTCCAAGGCCTCTTGTTGTGATTGTGACCCTAAGGAAGTCAGAAAAAATGAGTCCGGGGGGGACTTGGGAAAATCTTAATCTTAGACCCGTAGTTATAAGGCTAGTTGCCCATGGATTAGAAGTTATTGCCAGCCATTGCGTAGAGAAGGACAACCTACCACCAATGGGTAGATCTGTCCTAACAGGGTTTATCCTCAGGTTTGAAAGGGCGTTTTCTGAAAAAGGCTCCTTTTTGCTTAAAGTCTTTATTAGCCCAATGGTCCTGGTTTTTATAGTCCCGTCTTCTGTTGAACATGGGCTTTCGGAACGCTCTCCTATAAGATGGAAGATAAGTGTTATTGGGGAACCCTTTCTTCCTCTCACCCGCTTTGGTAATAAGTTCATCCAACTGAGTACCAAATAGGTACTCACCATGGCATGGCAACCCACATAACTTAGACTTCGTTTGGGGATCTCCTTTCCATCCTTTCAGCCACAAGACCTGCCGATTTGGCTGCTAATCGGATGGAATCAGCTGAAGAATCGGCTAAAAAGGCAGTAGCTCCTCTAATTAATGGAATAGAGGACATGAGTTTATTGCGGGAAAGGCCACCTCTCAAACCTTCTTCTAGATCATTCAACCAGACCAGCATGGACCTAGCAGTGCATGTGGCCGAAATAACCGGTCTGAAAGCTCCTGTACAGGATTCCCATACTCTTTTTAAAAGGGAATCAGCTTTCCGGTCAAGCGGGTCTTGCAAAGGTCTTAAATCTTCTACAGGCAGTAAAGATTTCCTAGACGTGGATGCCACTGCCGCATCCACTTTCAGGGCTTTCGACCATTTGGAGAAATCCTCATCATTAAAGGGAATGCGAAGTTTTAAGGAAGACGGCAACCCTCTTTGCCCCTGGCTTTCCCACTCCTTTCTGACTAAATCCTTTATTGCTGGAATAACAGGAAAAGAAGGTCTCTTTCTTTCGGACAGGCCAGCAAACATCACGTCCTGTGGTGTCTTAAGGGTTTTAGTATCTTCCATACCCATGGTGTTACGTACTGATTTGACTAGATTGTCAATACTGTCTGTAGGAAAGCATGTATCCTGCTCACCCTCTGAGGATATAACCTCTTAGGAACTGTCCGAATCCTTATTCTCAACATCAGAGGATTGTTCAGATCTAGGAGAGCTATATTTCTTCCTACTCTCAGGAACTTTATCTGAGCTTCAAAAGGCTCGTAATTCTTCTCTAATCATGCTACGTATATATTCCGACCTTACTGAAGACTCCTCACGTAAGGTGGATTCGATGCATGACTGGCACAGCTTTTTTAAATAAGTATCCGGGAGCGGCTGAGAGCATAAGGGTACCGTCAAATAGTGGCACTTTTGTCGCTACGACGGTACGATTCGTGACGTTCCAGCGATATCCATACGATATCGCTGTGTCTGATACGCAGCAGCGATCAGGGATCCTGCTGAGAATCGTACGTCGTAGCAGATCGTTTGGAACATTCTTTCGTCACTGGATCTCCCGCTGTCAACGCTAGATCGGTGTGTGTGACACCGATCTAGCGATGCGTTCGCTTGTAACCAGGGTAAACATCGGGTTACTAAGCGCATGACGGCGCTTAGTAACCCGATGTTTACCCTGGTTACCAGCGTAAATGTAAAAAAAAAAAAAAAAAAAAAAAAAAAAACAGTACATACTTAAATTCCGTGTCCGTCAGGTCCCTTGCCGTCTGCTTCCCGCACTCACTGACTGCCGGCCGTAAAGTGAAAGCAGAGCACAGCGGTGACGTCACCGCTGTGCTTTCACTTTACGGACGGCAGTCAGTGAGTGCGGGAAGCAGACGGCAAGGGACAGACACCGGAATGTAAGTATGTACTGTTTGTTTTTTTACGCTGGTAACCAGGGTAAACATCGGGTTACTAAGCGCGGTCCTGCGCTTAGTAACCCGATGTTTACCCTGGTTACCCGGGGACTTCGGCATCGTTGGTCGCTGGAGAGCTGTCTGTGTGACAGCTCTCCAGCGACCACACTACGACTTACCAACGATCACGGCCAGGTCGTATCGCTGGTCGTGATCGTTGGTAAATCGTATAGTGTGTCGGTACCCTTAGGCACATTGCTTATATTTAGATTTCCCTGTTCTTTTAACCTAGGGAATTAGATAAAAGAGGGGAGTATAATCAGCTTAAATAGGGTAGACAAACACTCACCCCTGAAGCTGTTGTCATAATACCGGCTGAAGAGGAGGAGACGGAGGCACAGATGGAGGAGCCGACCGGTCCTATCTCTTTTCTCTGGCTCTCTTGGAAGATGATCTGCGGCTGCTGCTAGTCTGGCTTCCAGGTGTAATAGCGGTGACTTCGGATGAAGGCAACGCTGTGTCCTGGGGAGATGCCATGGTGGACGCCGGGTATCAGCGCCGGCGTCCTTTTGTAATGGGGGCCGCCATCTTCTTCCTGCCGCACCCGGAAGTGACCAGTACATCCGGGTTGCGGCTCTGCTGTGCACGCCTGCGCCTCCATCCAGCGATCGCGCAGGCGCCGTCCTCCTCCTGCATCACCCCGGAAGTTGTAGTAATACTTCCGGGGGACATAACACTGGGCCACACGCTGCCTGTACGCCACCGAAGATGGCGTCACAGGTTCTCTTACCCCAGCGGTCCGGTCCCTGCAGGTCAGCTGGATGTACCTCCGTGAGCCAGGCGACTCCCCGATCCTGGCCTCACGGTACCTGCCAGCAGAGGGGGGAAGCTGACACAGGACCCCCGATGATGCTTCCAGCTCTGGAGCCCTTGCCGTCCCTATACAGGTAAACTGCGCAAGCGGCATCCAGGCTGGGCATCCTCTTCTCTCCAGGTCTCCCGTAGGAACAGGAAACCAACTGTGGGAGCGAGGGAGACCGCCCCTTTTATTCTCTCCATAGGGTTTCCTGTTCCTAGGGGTGGAACCCCTCTCTCAAGTGGGTGCTGTCGTGGCGAAGAGATATATATATATTTATAATGTGCTTGGCTCTACCTGAACATTACCGGCTCCCCCACCTTTCTCATTGTTCAGCCCTGTCCCCCTATACATCTCAGACTCTTGGAGGACCATTGGAATTTACATTAGTATGTAGGCCATTTTCTATAAACTAGATGTTTTTTACCCTTATTACCAAATACTCTGTCCCTTTATAAACATTTCTTCCCATATATTCTAACGCTTGTCACTCTTACAAACATTTAATACACAAAAAAAAAAAATTTAAACATCACCTTTTGTAAACTTATATAAATTTTTGTAAGATATACTTGACACTTTACTACACCCCCACCCAAAAAGAAGCCATGGAAGGTATATCCTAGCTGTAGTAATCAGCACACCATAGAGGTCTCCATACATTTGGAGAGTGAAGGACTCAGTAAAGCTGTGTAGACCTGTGGTTTCCCTCTGGTGTACATTGGACCTCAGGGTGGTTCTTCTGTTCATACAAAGCCATAATGGCCCCCTTGTTATCAGGTCAGTCATGATCAGCCCCAGGGGATAAAACCTGATACCCTGCAGCTCTGAAGTGGAAGGTCCACACCCGGCCAAGGGCTTCATCTACGTGTATTATCTGCAGTGTCTGAACAGAGCTCTACACTGGGGGGGGGGAGCAGACACCACAGGGGTCTCCTAGACTTGATCTAAAGGTACCGTCACACTAGACGATATCGCTAGCGATCCGTGACGTTGCAGCGTCCTCGCTAGCGATATCGTCCAGTGTGACAGGCAGCAGCGATCAGGCCCCTGCTGTGCTGTCGCTGGTCGGGGAAGAAAGTCCAGAACTTTATTTCGTCGCTGGACTCCCCGCAGACATCGCTGAATCGGTGTGTGTGACACCGATTCAGCGATGTCTTCGCTGGTAACCAGGGTAAACATCGGGTAACTAAGCGCAGGGCCGCGCTTAGTAACCCGATGTTTACCCTGGTTACCATCGCTAAAGTAAAAAAAACAACCGCTACATACTTACCTACCGTTGTCTGTCCTCGGCGCTCTGCTTCTCTGGTCTGGCTGTGAGCGCCTGTCAGCCGGAAAGCAGAGCGATGACGTCACCGCTCTGCTTTCCGGCCGCTGTGCTCACAGCCAGACCAGAGAAGCAAAGCGCCGAGGACAGACAGCGGTAGGTAAGTATGTAGCGGTTGTTTTTTTTACTTTAGCGATGGTAACCAGGGTAAACATCGGGTTACTAAGCGCGGCCATGCGCTTAGTTACCCGATGTTTACCCTGGTTACCAGCATCGTTGGTCGCTGGAGAGCTGTCTGTGTGACAGCTCTCCAGCGACCAAACAGCGACGCTGCAGCGATCCGGATCGTTGTCGGTATCGCTGCAGCGTCGCTTAGTGTGACGGTACCTTTAGAGAGAAAACAGTAATTACAGGGATGTGGAGTTGAAGCTCATCATTGTAGGAATGCTCTGGCTGGAACCAGTAGCGACTTATTTTTTATTTTTTTTAACAACACTTACTGAGAACACAGTTTATGAACTATATACACAATGCAGCCACACACTGATATTAATGGACACATTAACGTCACCATCACAGGAAAATTTCATGGAAGGTTCATGGTCAGAGTTACACAAGTCTGGAGTCAGGACTTACAATTCAACTCTCATTTCCAGTCATACTACTAGATTTTCAAACATTAATATTTTGTCTTTATGCAGAAAGTTGTACAAGCGCCGATATTCTTCCGTCTTGCACCGACATTACTACGCGGAGTAATATACGGCACCGATGGTCACCAAGGCCAGGATCACACTGTAGGTGCAGGGAATGTGTGAGGAGACAAGATCACTGGGGCCGGGTGCACAGAGACTGGTGGAGGACAAGGCCAGGATCACACTGTAGGTGCAGGGAATGTGTGAGGAGACAAGATCACTGGGGCCGGGTGCACAGAGACTGGTGGAGACAAGGCCGAGATCACACTGTAGGTGAAGGGAACGTGTGAGGAGACAAGATCACTGGGGCCGGGTGCACAGAGACTAATGGAGGACAAGGCCAGGATCACACTGGAGGTGCATGGAATGTGTGAGGAGACAAGATCACTGGGGCCGGGTGCACAGAGACTAATGGAGGACAAGGCCAGGATCACACTGGAGGTGCAGGGAATGTGTGAGGAGACAAGATCACTGGGGTAAGGTGCACAGAGACTAGTGGAGGACAAGGCCGGGATCACACTGGAGGTGCAGGGAATGTGTGAGGAGACAAGATCACTGGGGTAAGGTGCACAGAGACTGGTGGAGACAAGGCCGAGATCACACTGTAGGTGAAGGGAACGTGTGAGGAGACAAGATCAATGGGGCCGGGTGCACAGAGACTAATGGAGGACAAGGCCGGGATCACACTGTAGGTGCATGGAACATGGGAGGAGACGATCACTGGGGCCGGGTGCACAGACTGGTGGAGAACAAGGCCGGGATCACACTGGAGGTGAAGGGAATGTGTGAGGAGACAAGATCACTGGGGCCGGGTGCACAGAGACTAATGGAGGACAAGGCCAGGATCACACTGGAGGTGCAGGGAATGTGTGAGGAGACAAGATCAATGGGGTAAGGTGCACAGAGACTAATGGAGGACAAGGCCGGGATCACAATGGAGGTGCAGGGAATGTGTGAGGAGACAAGATCACTGGGGTAAGGTGCACAGAGACTGGTGGAGACAAGGCCGAGATCACACTGTAGGTGAAGGGAACGTGTGAGGAGACAAGATCACTGGGGCCGGGTGCACAGAGACTAATGGAGGACAAGGCCAGGATCACACTGGAGGTGCAGGGAATGTGTGAGGAGACAAGATCAATGGGGTAAGGTGTACAGAGACTAATGGAGGACAAGGCCGGGATCACACGGGAGGTGCAGGGAATGTGTGAGGAGACAAGATCAATGGGGTAAGGTGCACAGAGACTAATGGAGGACAAGGCCGGGATCACAATGGAGGTGCAGGGAATGTGTGAGGAGACAAGATCACTGGGGTAAGGTGCACAGAGACTGGTGGAGACAAGGCCGAGATCACACTGTAGGTGAAGGGAACGTGTGAGGAGACAAGATCACTGGGGTAAGGTGCACAGAGACTGGTGGAGACAAGGCCAGGATCACACTGGAGGTGCAGGGAATGTGTGAGGACACAAGGTCAATGGGGTAAGGTGCACAGAGACTGGTGGAGGACAAGGCCGGGATCACACTGGAGGTGCAGGGAATGTGTGAGGAGACAAGATCACTGGGGTAATGTGCACAGAGACTAGTGGAGGACAAGGCCGGGATCACACTGGAGGTGCAGGGAATGTGTGAGGAGACAAGATCACTGGGGTAATGTGCACAGAGACTAGTGGAGGACAAGGCCGGGATCACACTGGAGGTGCAGGGAATGTGTGAGGAGACAAGATCACTGGGGTAATGTGCACAGAGACTAGTGGAGGACAAGGCCGGGATCACACTGGAGGTGCAGGGAATGTGTGAGGAGACAAGATCACTGGGGTAAGGTGCACAGAGACTGGTGGAGGACAAGGCCGGGATCACACTGTAGGTGCAGGGAATGTGTGAGGACACAAGATCAATGGGGTAAGGTGCACAGAGACTGGTGGAGGACAAGGCTGGCATTACACAGGAGGCACCGAAGGGAAGGGGAGAGGATTGCTTTTATTTTAGTTCATCTTCTGCTGAAAAAAAAAAAAATTCTACATAAATTGCTTCTGTGGATTTACAGAAATATATATCCACAAGAGATTCCGCAGAAAGGTGCAACAAAAGGGTAACAGGAAGCCCAGTATGTCCCTATAAATCCCTACGAGACAGAGGTCGGCACCTCAAAAACCACACAAAAATGTCACCTCCACTCAATGTCATCTTTCCCTGATAAAGACAATTACATCCTATAAATAACATGGAGGAACAAAGGAAAGTATGGGGGGAAAGATCACTGAAAGGCTGAAAACCAGCACTGAGCACAATACAAGCAAAAAGGAAAGTATTCACCCCCAGATATGTGCACCCCCCAAAACATAGGAAGTCGGGGGGAGGGAACAGGACAGAATGGGGCATAGAAGACACCAGGAGTGTCCGGGATGCCTTGCACTACAACACCCATCATGTCTTTACACCAAGTTAATGTCTCAAGTATAATCTTCTCCTGAATATTAATTCTCAAGAAACTGCAATAATGAATCTGAAAAAAGGCAAAAATAAAACAAAGATGTCTCATCAGTTTAGACATTTACAAATCCCTTTAAGCAGAGGAACATTCCATTTAAGTAGCAACATGTTATCAATAGATATATCCAAGACATAAAACCTACAATAAATCCCACCAGAAGCCAAGCACAATCCTACACAGACATATGTGCTGACACAGCCATATCCCTTTAAGCAGGAGTACAGCCCCCATAGTTACCAATACCAGGACTCTGCAGCCATTGTTGTGGGGCCACCGCCACCGCCACCGCCGCCCCTTCCCTATGAGGCCTGGAGCTCAGCGCTGCGCCTGCTGCTCACCCTCTCCTGTATTTGTAGCCTCTGGTTAATGGCTGATTAGGCCCCGCCCATCCTAATGTTCAGCTCCTCCCTCCTGTGACATCATCATGCACGCCCATATATTGTCCTCCACTGCCCCAGCACAACAAGAGTGCCTCCCTCTGTATGATACAGCAGGGGGCGCCCATCATCCAGGGAGGAGACGTCCCCTCCGCGTGATGTGGTGGTCATGTATCATCCAGGCCGCCGCCATGACACTTCTGCCATGATCCCCCAGGGCCGGAGCGACGTCATCTGTGCGTCCGTTCATCTCTAGTTGGGACCTGGCGATTATTTTTCCTTCCTTCATCACAGTCGGAGCCGCCAGAACTTTCTCATCTTCCTGTAAGGCGGCGTTCACACGGTGCAGAAATCCTGTGTCTGCACCAAACTACACAATCACAATCTCCTCTGGTTGTTGCATTTTTTGCCTTTTCCCCGTTATTTGATGCGGTTTTGGTGCAGCCGCCTTTTAATTGCCTTTTATATACAAGAAAAGCTTGGATTCTGCACTTAATAAAGTATCTGCAGTTTTTTTCCAGACTTTTTTTAGGCTCCACATATTGGACAAGAGAGAAAAAAAAAACACGGAAACAGCGCAGTTCAGCGGCGTCTTTAGACCACAGGGGGCGCCGTTCTCATTAAATCACATCCACATGTCTTGGACAGAGAAACGGCAAAATTTCTGTGCAAAAAAAAAAATCAGCAGAAAAATTGCAGCATTCATGCTACATGTGAACGTGGCCAAAAAGTCCAAGCAAAGTGGATGTAATTTCCAGAACTCTCGGCCCTCGGTGCGTCTATAGAGGCTGCTGAACACTGCTGCGGTTTTGGAGCTTTATTTCTCTATAGGCTTCTATGTGAAGCTTGAAAAAATCCATGTAAATAAAAAAAAAAAAAGCGCCTCTGCATTTTTAAAAGCAGAATAGAAGAATAGTATAAAAAGCGTTAGAAACACGACAAATAAGGGGGAAAATGCATAAAAGAGAAGAAGCAAATGTGCAATAATCAGAGAAGATTGTTACTGCGTCGTGTGGTGCCGACACCTGCAGAAAACGTGCAGAAAAAAAGCAGCAGAAAAAAACTCAGCATTTGCACTGAATGTGAACACAGACTCAGTGTTACATTTTATTACTTTTTTGAGTGTAATAGAGAAAAAAAAATCAATCAAGAAGACATTTTGTAATAAGCCACTCACCGATCACCCCGGGGAAGGGGGGGGGGGGGCATTTTTTCTTCATTTTAATTGATCCACTGTCTAATATAATAGAAAAACAGACATAGGTGGCAGAGTGCACACAGCAGCTTTTACCACAGTACTCCCACAGATATGGGTGGCAGAGTGCACACAGCAGCTTTTACCACAGTACTCCCACAGATATGGGTGGCAGAGTGCACACAGCAGCTTTTACCACAGGACTCCCACAGATATGGGTGGCAGAGTGCACACAGCAGCTTTTACCACAGTACTCCCACAGATATGGATTATAGAGTGCACACAGCAGCTTTTACCACAGTACTCCCACATATATGGATTATAGAGTACACACAGCAGCTTTTACCACAGGACTCCCACAGATATGGATTATAGAGTACACACAGCAGCTTTTACCACAGGACTCCCACAGATATGGATTATAGAGTACACACAGCAGCTTTTACCACAGGACTCCCACAGATATGGATTATAGAGTACACACAGCAGCTTTTACCACAGGACTCCCACAGATATGGATTATAGAGTACACACAGCAGCTTTTACCACAGGAATCCCACAGATATGGGTGGCAGAGTGCACACAGCAGCTTTTACCACAGGACTCCCACATATATGGATTATAGAGTACACACAGCAGCTTTTACCACAGTACTCCCACATATATGGATTATAGAGTACACACAGCAGCTTTTACCACAGGACTCCCACATATATGGATGGCAGAGTACACACAGCAGCTTTTACCACAGGACTCCCACAGATATGGATTATAGAGTACACACAGCAGATTTTACCACAGGACTCCCACAGATATGGATTGCAGAGTGCACACAGCAGCTTTTAGCACAGGACTCCCACAGATATGGATTGCAGAGTGCACACAGCAGCTTTTAGCACAGGACTCCCACAGATATGGATTATAGAGTACACACAGCAGATTTTACCACAGGACTCCCACAGATATGGATTGCAGAGTGCACACAGCAGCTTTTACCACAGGACTCCCACAGATATGGATTGCAGAGTGCACACAGCAGCTTTTAGCACAGGACTCCCACAGATATGGATTGCAGAGTACACACAGCAGCTTTTACCACAGGACTCCCACAGATATGGATTGCAGAGTGCACACAGCAGCTTTTACCACAGGACTCCCACAGATATGGAGTGCAGAGTGCACACAGCAGCTTTTACCACAGGACTCCCACAGATATGGATTGCAGAGTGCACACAGCAGCTTTTACCACAGTACTCCCACAGATATGGGTGACAGAGTACACACAGCAGCTTTTACCACAGGACTCCCACAGATATGGATTGCAGAGTACACACAGCAGCTTTTACCACAGGACTCCCACAGATATGGATTATAGAGTACACACAGCAGCTTTTACCACAGGACTCCCACAGATATGGATTATAGAGTGCACACAGCAGCTTTTACCACAGGACTCCCACAGATATGGAGTGCAGAGTACACACAGCAGCTTTTACCACAGGACTCCCACAGATATGGAGTGCAGAGTGCACACAGCAGCTTTTACCACAGGACTCCCACAGATATGGATTGCAGAGTACACACAGCAGCTTTTACCACAGGACTCCCACAGATATGGATTATAGAGTACACACAGCAGCTTTTACCACAGGACTCCCACAGATATGGATTATAGAGTACACACAGCAGCTTTTACCACAGGACTCCCACATATATGGATTATAGAGTACACACAGCAGCTTTTACCACAGGACTCCCACAGATATGGATTGCAGAGTGCACACAGCAGCTTTTACCACAGGACTCCCACAGATATGGGTTGCAGAGTGCACACAGCAGCTTTTACCACAGGACTCCCACAGATATGGATTGCAGAGTGCACACAGTGGCTTTCACCACAGGACTCCCACAGATATGGATTATAGAGTACACACAGCAGCTTTTACCACAGGACTCCCACAGATATGGATTATAGAGTACACACAGCAGCTTTTACCACAGGACTCCCACAGATATGGATTATAGAGTGCACACAGCAGCTTTTACCACAGGACTCCCACAGATATGGATTGCAGAGTGCACACAGCAGCTTTTACCACAGGACTCCCACAGATATGGATTGCAGAGTGCACACAGCAGCTTTTACCACAGGACTCCCACAGATATGGATTATAGAGTACACACAGCAGCTTTTACCACAGGACTCCCACAGATATGGATTATAGAGTACACACAGCAGCTTTTACCACAGGACTCCCACAGATATGGATTGCAGAGTGCACACAGTGGCTTTTACCACAGGACTCCCACAGATATGGATTATAGAGTACACACAGCAGCTTTTACCACAGGACTCCCACAGATATGGATTATAGAGTGCACACAGCAGCTTTTACCACAGGACTCCCACAGATATGGATTGCAGAGTGCACACAGTGGCTTTTACCACAGGACTCCCACAGATATGGATTGCAGAGTGCACACAGCAGCTTTTACCACAGGACTCCCACAGATATTGATTGCAGAGTGCACACAGCAGCTTTTAGCACAGGACTCCCACAGATATGGATTATAGAGTGCACACAGCAGCTTTTACCACAGGACTCCCACAGATATGGATTATAGAGTGCACACAGCAGCTTTTACCACAGGACTCCCACAGATATTGATTGCAGAGTGCACACAGCAGCTTTTAGCACAGGACTCCCACAGATATGGGTTGCAGAGTGCACACAGCAGCTTTTACCACAGGACTCCCACAGATATGGGTTGCAGAGTGCACACAGCAGCTTTTACCACAGGACTCCCACAGATATGGGTTGCAGAGTGCACACAGCAGCTTTTACCACAGGACTCCCACAGATATGGATTGCAGAGTGCACACAGCAGCTTTTACCACAGGACTCCCACAACATTGACTCATGGTAAGGTTTTAATATTAGATAGTTTAGGACTGTCCCGATCAGAGTTACCGTGACGAGGTGGGATGGCTTTTGTGCTATTTTTTGATCAAAAAACAGTATTACTAAAAACTCTGTGTTATTTAAATGCATTTTTGCTTTTTTACTTAGTTATATCAGGGTTTTCATTTACTTTTTTCTCTTGTAGGTTTTAATGTTTTGTGGCCATTTTGAACATGCGTTTTACCTCTGCATGTATACCATCTTAAATTAAGCTCAATTTTGTGTTTTTTTTCTGTGTATTGTTGCATTCTGTGCAATCCGGGGTGTGGCCTCCCTGTTTCTGAGCTAGAAACTATATAAGGCTTCCCTAGTCTAGTGTTTCACTTTTTGGGCTCAGTCCTTTCATCTGCCCTTATTCACACTGAGGTCAACATTGACTCATGGTAAGGTTTTAATATTAGATAGTTTAGGACTGTCCCGATCAGAGTTACCGTGACGAGGTGGGATGGCTTTTGTGCTATTTTTTGATCAAAAAACAGTATTACTAAAAACTCTGTGTTATTTAAATGCATTTTTGCTTTTTTACTTAGTTATATCAGGGTTTTCATTTACTTTTTTCTCTTGTAGGTTTTAATGTTTTGTGGCCATTTTGAACATGCGTTTTACCTCTGCATGTATACCATCTTAAATTAAGCTCAATTTTGTGTTTTTTTTCATAGATATGGATTGCAGTGTGCACACAGCAGCTTTTAGTAAGTACTCCCACAGATATGGATTGCAGAGTACACACAGCAGCTTTTGGCACAGTACCCCCACAGATATGGATTGCAGAGTACACACAGCAGCTTTTACCACAGGACTCCCACAGATATGGATTGCAGAGTGCACACATCAGCTTTTACCACAGGACTCCCACAGATATGGGTTGCAGAGTGCACACAGCAGCTTTTACCACAGGACTCCCACAGATATGGATTGCACAGTGCACACATCAGCTTTTACCACAGGACTCCCACAGATATGGATTGCAGAGTGCACACAGCAGCTTTTACCACAGGACTCCCACAGATATGGATTGCAGAGTGCACACAGCAGCTTTTACCACAGGACTCCCACAGATATGGATTATAGAGTGCACACAGTGGCTTTTACCACAGGACTCCCACAGATATGGATTGCAGAGTGCACACAGCAGCTTTTAGCACAGGACTCCCACAGATATGGATTGCAGAGTACACACAGCAGCTTTTACCACAGGACTCCCACAGATATGGATTATAGAGTACACACAGCAGCTTTTACCACAGGACTCCCACATATATGGATTATAGAGTGCACACAGTGGCTTTTACCACAGGACTCCCACAGAAATGGATTGCAGAGTACACACAGCAGCTTTTACCACAGGACTCCCACATATATGGATTATAGAGTACACACAGCAGCTTTTACCACAGGACTCCCACAGATATGGATTATAGAGTACACACAGCAGCTTTTACCACAGGACTCCCACAGATATGGATTGCAGAGTACACACAGCAGCTTTTACCACAGGACTCCCACAGATATGGATTGCAGAGTGCACACAGCAGCTTTTAGTAAGTACTCCCACAGATATGGATTGCAGAGTACACACAGCAGCTTTTGGCACAGTACCCCCACAGATATGGATTGCAGAGTGCACACAGCAGCTTTTACCACAGGACTCCCACAGATATGGATTGCAGAGTGCACACAGCAGCTTTTACCACAGGACTCCCACAGATATGGATTGCAGAGTGCACACAGCAGCTTTTACCACAGTACCCCCACAGATATGGATGGCAGAGTGCACACAGCAGCTTTTACCACAGGACTCCCACATATATGGATTATAGAGTACACACAGTGGCTTTTACCACAGGACTCCCACAGATATGGATTGCAGAGTGCACACAGTGGCTTTTACCACAGGACTCCCACAGATATGGATTATAGAGTACACACAGTGGCTTTTACCACAGGACTCCCACAGATATGGATTGCAGAGTGCACACAGCAGCTTTTACCACAGTACTCCCACATATATGGATGGCAGAGTACACACAGCAGCTTTTACCACAGGACTCCCACAGATATGGATTGCAGAGTGCACACAGCAGCTTTTACCACAGGACTCCCACAGATATGGATTGCAGAGTACACACAGCAGCTTTTACCACAGGACTCCCACAGATATGGATTGCAGAGTGCACACAGCAGCTTTTACCACAGGACTCCCACAGATATGGATTGCAGAGTACACACAGCAGCTTTTACCACAGGACTCCCACAGATATGGATTGCAGAGTGCACACAGCAGCCTTTACCACAGGACTCACACATATATGGATTGCAGAGTGCACACAGCAGCTTTTAGTAAGTACTCCCACAGATATGGATTGCAGAGTGCACACAGCAGCTTTTAGCACAGTACTTCCACAGATATGGGTGGCAGAGTACACACAGCAGCTTTTAGCATTGTACTCCACAGATATGGGTGGCAGAATGCACACAGCTGCTTTTACCACAGTACTCCCACAGATTGAGGGACACTGCGGCAGTCCCGCTGTCACCTGACTGCCGGGCCTTTGCATGGCTCCTCCCCGGTCTCCCACGGGGTGACGGCGCTGATGATTGGAGGTCACACCGCCGGGGGGCGTGGCCTCATTTGAAAAGGGGTTGGCGCGCCTTTTAGTGTTTCCAGATCCTCTCAGTTTGGATCCGGACCTGTTTGGGGCTGCCGGCAAAATGGACCCGCTCCAGGAGGCGGTGAGAGAAAAAATTAGCAGGGAGGGTAGCGACTGGCTAGCGGCGCTACTGGCCGCGAGCGACTCCCTCCCTGCAGCGAGCCAGGTGATAACGTCGGGCGGGCGGCGTTCTGGCAGAGCCTCCCGGCCGCCGGCTCGCCTGAGCCCGCCATTACAATCAAAGAGGAGCGCGCGCGGCGCGAGTGCGTGCGCTTCCTCACACGTGGGCAGAAGGCAGCGCGGCTCAGCAGCTGCAGTCGGGCAGGTGCAGGAGGGGGACATTCTGCGACATTCCAGCGTCGCTCCTTCAGCGGTTAGGGCTGCGTGGGGAGGGGGTACACAGCAGCAGCCGCTGGGCACCATAGCTTGGTCAGGTCCCCTAACTGCTGCTAGCATGGGGGGCGTTCAGGGGTCATCTAATTCATCAGAGGAGGTGGAAGGGGAGATAATTTCCCCGACACCACAACCAATGGGGGAAAGCAGTAATAACACAGGGAGGGGATGGGAGGCATTAATAACAGCTCAACAACAGATACGTTCTGCATCAATACTTGGGCAGCAAACTGTAGCGGGGCACACAGGAGCTAGAGTGGAATCCCCTTTCCCCTCTTGCCCAGTGATTTTTACAACACCCCCTACTTTAATCCCTGGGGGGCAAGTAGTGACACCACATTTATCTGTAGGAGCAGGAGAACATCAGAGCGCCTCAGCAGCTGTATCGCTGGTGGCAACCGGTGTTGGACCTCCCACACAGGGTGCTGGCACCCCGGCTCTGGTTGACGATCAGAGCGCGGGTAACCGCTCCACGCGCAGCCTCTCTTCGTCTTCATCAGGACACTGTCGCCGACGCAGAAAAAGGCGTAGGGAACACTTTGGTAGCAGGGGGCACTCACATAGGTCCAGATCCAGTCGCCGCAGCAGGCGGTCTAGGTCGTCGAGGTGGCGATCTCCATCATCGACGGATAGTTCATCCAGCCAATCTCGCCGACACGGTTCATCAAGACACAGGTCCGCGTCCCGGGGGGATCGGCGAAGTGCTAACACCCACGGAACTCAGGAGCAGAGTCGCCCGGAACCTAGCATGCAACCCGGTGAGTACGCTTTTACTGGGGCCTGGTGTGGTGATAGGGGTAAGACGGTGAATTTAGAGGATGCGATCCCTCTTGGCACGGGTGGTGGGAGGATTTTTGTAAATCCCAGGTTGCTGCAATCGGCGGCGCCACCTAGGCCACCCATCCCCCCTCCCCGCCCGGACATTTACAAAGATGGACTTTTTTGCGGTGTTCCACCTCTAGGGTCACATCTAGACATCAGCGTGAAGGAACAAATTTGGGCTAACGAGTTCATCGACATTTGGTCCCTCGTATCCACAGAACAGCACTCGGTGGACAAGGAGAGACGGATAGGCGAAAAAGTGTACGACAGGAAGCCGAAGGTAGCCAAAACTATTAACAATTGGCATCAGACTTTCGCAGTTCTAGGGTGCGTGATGGGCGAGAAGCACCCGGAACGTTGTTCCGAGCTCTTCATTTATTTAGACAGCATCTACAATTCATACAAGTCCCACGGCGGTTCGGCATGGTGGAAATATGACGAAGATTTCCGCCACCGGCTATCCATTAACCCACATTTGGGGTGGGGAGTCAAAGCCACTGATTCATGGTTGCGTTTGATGATGGCTCAAAAAACCTTGCAGCCCTTTCCCGGGTCTCCCGCCAGCCCGGCCAATAGTACAGGGTCGGCAGTTATACGAAGACCAGGCACTTGTTGGCTCTTCAACGAGGGTCACTGCAAATTCTATGGATTATGCAAATATAAACACGAATGTTCTGCGTTCGGGGGAACCCACTCTGCTTCAAAATGCTCCAGACCCCCTCAAAAATCGGGTAGCAATAAGACTCCCGCGGGGGGTGAACCATCTGACACCGGTGAGCGCAAAAAACATGGAACCGGCCGCGGCTCAACTCAGTTTTGGTTTTTCTTTTGGTTTTTTCATCCCTTTCGTTTTCTCGAGCAAACCCCAGTTGTCCCCTAATTTAAAATCTGCCAGGGACTCCCCAGCCATCCTTTACGAAAAATTGAATAAGGAAATTCAAGCAGGACGCTTCCGCGGCCCATTCGACGCCCTCCCCTTTTATAACTTGAGGGTTTCTCCATTAGGCATAGTTCCCAAGAAAGAACCGGGAAAATACCTGCTGATTCACCATTTGTCTTACCCTAAAGGCAGCTCGGTGAATGACGGCATCCCGGGTGTCGACACCGCGGTAACGTATATTCCTTTTGACAGAGCTGTCGAAATGGTCAGGAAAGCCGGGCCGGGCGCCCTTATGGCAAAATCTGATATCGAATCCGCTTTCCGGCTGCTCCCGGTTCACCCAGACTGCTACCACCTGTTAGGAGCCATGGTTGAGGGCCGATACTACTACGACACATGCCTCCCTATGGGATGCTCAATTTCCTGCCATTATTTCTAAATGTTTAGCACATTTCTGGAATGGGTCACTCGTAAGGTAACGCGTTTGCCATCAATTACGTACTACCTTGATGATTTTTTGCTCGTGGGTCCGGCCAATTCGGAATCTTGTTCCCAGGCCCTGGCCCAATTTAAGGATGTTATGTCCCTTTTCAGCGTTCCCCTGTCTCCGGAAAAAACGGTTGGCCCTGTCCCTGTAATCTCCTTCCTGGGGATTGAAATTGACTCGGTCGTCATGGAATTCAGGCTGCCCCAGGACAAGATTGCAAAGCTTTTAGACCTAATCGCGGGTTTCTTATCGGTCGGTAAGGTTTCCCTAGTTCAAATGCAATCCCTTCTCGGCTCACTGAATTTCGCCTGTAAGATAATGCCGATGGGCAGAATCTTTTCTCGCAGGTTGATTCTGGCCACGAGAGGCGTGAGGCAACCTCACCACAGGATTAGGATCACTGCTCAACTGCGCAGGGATCTGATCATATGGCAGCGTTTCCTCATTTCCTACAATGGCAAAACATGTTTTCAGGAGGAGGAATGTGTCAGTGACAGCCTGGGCCTAAGTTTTGGTCTGACGGACTCGGCTGGCTTCAACGTCAGTTTTGGGGACCAGACGTGCGTGGGTTCATGGCCTGAATCTTGGGTTTCCAGAGCATGGCATCAGGACCCGGTTCTAGTTGAGCTGTTCCCTTTGGCGGCGGCCATGGAACTTTGGGGACGGTTTTTATGCAACAAGCGTATCCGACTGCAGCTTGGATCGGACAAGGCTATACATGCCATTAATTTCCTGTCATCTTCCTCCTTACCCGTCATAAAGGTCATTGGGTTCACGTTGTTAAAATGCTTGGAGTACAACACATGGATAAAGGCGAGCGCTTATGCCTTTATGAATGACGATTTTACGAATGTTATAAATTGGTCTGATCCACAGGTGCGGTGTGGCCGGCAGCCGAGGGAACTACAGCAAATCCTGGAATGCCCTCTTTCGGTTTGGGATGTCCTGGAGAACTAATTCCCCTGATAAGGTCTTCCATCGCTCCGTCCACTTGGAGAGCATACGGTAAGGCATGGGATGAGTGGTGCAGCTTGGCAGCTGAGAAACCGGTAGGTGATTTGGGCTCTATGAGACTTCAGGTCACGTTGGCTTTCCTGGCACGATTGCAGGCCTCAGGGGTTTCGGGAGCGGTGGCTCGTAACCGCTTATCGGGTGTCGCTTTTCATTTTAAACTACGTGGGTGGCCTGATTCAACCAAGCATTTTTTGATTGGGCAAGTACTGAAGGGCTGGCGTCGGGAAAGCGTGCGGAACGACCAAAGAAGGCCTATTTCGTTCCAACTACTGTCTAGTTTGGTGAAGGTTTCGGTTAATGTTTGCAATTCTGTTTACGAAACCTCTTTGATCTCGGCGGCTTTCGGCCTGGCTTTTTTCGGGGCCATGCGGGTTAGCGAAATACTCCCCTCGTCCCGTTGCAGGGCTGGCGGCCTGCAACTGGACGACATGGTGATCTGTGAAGACGGGTTGAGGGTGCGCAGATCCAAAACCGATCAGGAAGGCAGGGGCACTTGGTTTCCTCTTTTTGCCATCGGGGGGGGGGGCGATTTGCCCTTTAGTGTTGATAAAAAACTTCATGCAGGTTAGGTGTAGCGGGTCTCAATTGTTCATCCACGAAAACGGCTCCCCTTTTTTGTCGTGCCAGTTTTTGGTGGTCCTTAGACAAGCTCTGTCATTCCTAGGGTTTCCCGCGGCAGATTTCGGTACCCATTCGTTTAGGATCGGCGCAGCGACCGAAGCCTCTAGGGCGGGTCTTTTCGAAGCAGATATTCAGAGGGTTGGTAGATGGAGGTCCCGCTGTTTTACCAGGTATATCAGGCCTGAATTAGTCATGTAAGAGTTTTTCGGCCAAGATAACACTCTTATGCGGATTTTGCTTATGTTTTTGCCGTCTTTTCCTAGCTTACATTGCGTTTTTGCTTAACATTACTGTTGTTTCGTTGTTTTCAGATGGTATGCGGCCCAGCATATGGCTTGTGGGTCATTCTTTCATTTATTGGGCAGCACGGCGTGCGGAACTACGCCCAGGAGGTCGATCGCTGGGTCTTGCAGGAATGGACGTCATTTGGCGTGGCACAAGGGGACTTACCTGGTCTCAAGTCCTTCCGGAAGTTGTGCGTATCGCAAGAGTCGCGTCTTCAACGACAGTGGTGGTTATTCATGCCGGTGGGAACGACCTGGCTTCCTTTCCTCTCGCAGAACTGTTGACCCTTATGAGAGCTGACATGGACAAGTTTCCGTGTTTCTTTACAGCAATGCGTTTAGTCTGGTCGGAGGTGATTCCTAGATTGGTTTGGCGGGGCGCCAGGGAGCTGTGCGCCATGGAAAGATCTCGACGCACCTTAAACCAGCGGATATCTCGCTTCATTAGGTTCAAGAATGGTGTGGTAGTGCAGCACCACCGGCTAGAGGGGGATAATTCAGGTTTTCTCCTGCCAGATGGGGTCCATCTGAATGACGCCGGCTTAGATATATTCTTGGATGATCTTCGGGAAGGGGTAGTTCAGGCGCTCCATTCTTTGGGTGGGTCGTAGCTCGTATCACGGGCTTCTCCGTGGCAGAATGGGTGGAGATTATGGTGGTGAGGATACCTGCGCCGGGAGACCGGAAGGCAGACAATCTCCCTACACCCGATTGGTTGGCAAATTTTGCCGGTTTTTAAGCTGCGACCCTATTTTTAAGCCAAAAGAAAAGATTGAAGTTACATGAACAAAATTATTTCATAAAATAAACAAGTTATAGTTTAAATTTCCTTGTGTGGTGTCACTTTGTGGGAGAGTAGTATCGTGGGTCTCGGCAGTCATGGATTGCAGAGTACACACAGCAGCTTTTGGCACAGGACTCCCACAGATATGGGTGGCAGAGTACACACAGCAGCTTTTAGCATTGTACTCCACAGATATGGATGGTAGAGTGCACACAGCTGCTTTTAGCACAGTACTCCCACAGACATGGGTGGCAGACTACACAGCGGCTTTTAGCACAGTACTCCCACAAATATGGATTGCAGAGTACACACAGCAGCTTTTAGCAAGTACTCCCACAGATATGAATTGCAGAGTACACTCAGCAGCTTTTAGCACAGTACTCCCACAGATATGCGTGGCCGAGTACACACAGCAGCTTTTAGCATTGTACTCCACAGATAAGGGTGGCAGAGTGCACACAGCTGCTTTGAGCACAGTACTCCCATAGATATGGGTTGCAGAGTACACACAGCAGCTTTTGGCACAGTTCTCCCACAGACATGGGTGGCAGAGTACACACAGCAGCTTTTAGCATTGTACTCCACAGATAAGGGTGGCAGAGTGCACACAGCTGCTTTGAGCACAGTACTCCCATAGATATGGGTTGCAGAGTACACACAGCAGCTTTTGGCACAGTACTCCCACAGACATGGGTGGCAGAGTACACACAGCAGCTTTTGGCACAGCACTCCCACAGATATGGGTGGCAGGCTGCACACACCTGCTTTTAGCACAGTACTCCCACAGATATGGGTGGCAGAGTGCACACAGCAGCTTTTGGCACAGTACTCCCACAGACATGGGATGCAGAGTACACACAGCGACTTTTTTGCAAAGTGCACAGTCAGAATCTGTTTCTTACTGCAGCTGCATCCTATCCCTGCAGCAATAAGAGCAGAATGATGGACTGTTAGGCCGGCCTCACACTCAGCGTATAAAAATACGGTCCGTAATTTATGGCCGTAATACGCAGAAAAGTCCCCAAAATAGTGGTCTGTATCTCCTCCGTAGGTAGGTGTGTCAGCGTATTTTGCGCATGGCATCCTCCACATGTAATCCGTATGGCATCCGTACTGCGAGATTTTCTCGCAGGCTTGCAAAACCGACATACGGACATACAATGGATCCATGTGCTCAAAAATTCGTAACAACATATATACTGTCTATATATATATATATATATATATATATATATATATATATATATATATATGTCAGTAACACATATATATATATATATATATATATATATATATAGAAAAAAGAAAAGCAGCACAAAAAAATAAAGAAAAATGTGGACTTTATTGCCTGGATGGCGTGGCGATGTTTCGGATACAAGATCCTTTCTCAAGCCTTGAGAAAGGATCTTGTATGCGAAACGTCGCCACGCCATCCAGGCAATAAAGTCCACATTTTTCTTTATTTTTTGTGCTGCTTTTCTTTTTTCTTCATATTATCTGGAGTCATTGGACTATTGACTGGGAAAGCTTTGCACTTTGTCAGGTATTTTGTTAGATGCTGTTCCAATTTTTGTGTATATATATATATATATAATTTCATCCAGCACGAGATAGCTTTATAGCCGGTAATTCAATTGCCGGCTTTTGCGATCTCCTTCCTAAACCCGACATGATATGAGACATGATCACATACAGTAAACCATCTCATATCCCCATTTTTTTTGCATATTCCACACTACTAATGTTAGTAGTGTGTATGTGCAAAATTTTGGTGCTCTAGCTATTAAATTAAAGGGTTAAATGGCTGGAAAAATTGGCGTGGGCTCCTGCACAATTTTCCCCGCCAGAGTAGTAAAGCCAGTGACTGAGGGCAGATATTAATAGCCTGGAGAGGGTCCACGGTTATTGCCCCCCCTCCTCCCACCCCGGCTAAAAACACCTGCCCCCAGCCACCCCAGAACAGGCACATCTGGAAGATGCGCCTATTCTGGCACTTGGCCACTCTCTTTCCACTCTCGTGTAGTGGTGGGATATGGGGTAATGAAGGGTTAATGTCACCTTGCTATTGTAAGGTGACATTAAGCCAGATTAATAATGGAGAAGCGTCAATTATGACACCTATGCATTATTAATCCAATTGTATGAAATGGTTAAAAAACACACACACATTATTACAAAGTCTTTTAATGAAATAAAGACACAGGTTGTTGTAATATTTTATTAGACTCTTAATCCACCTGAAGATCCTCGACCTGTAGCAAAGGAAAAATAAAAAAACAACAATATCTCATACCTTCCAATGATCTGTCACGTCCCACGCTGTAAATCCATCTGAAGGGGTTAAATTATTTTACAGGCAGGAGCTCTGCTATAATACAGCTGTGCTCCTGCCAGTAAAATCCTAGCGAATGAATGGAAAGTAGGTCAATGACCTGTAGTTACCTTAATTCCCGGTGATGCACCCTCTGCTGGTTGTCCTCATATGACCTCGAGGCTGGGAAAATATTCTGAAAAGTTCCCACGCTCGAGGGAATGCAAATCACCATCAGCAACCACATCCATCTTCTTGTTGAAGCGCAGTGTTAAGCTGTCCCTACCGCATGCCTTTGAAAGCAAGCATATTATTATTATTATTATTATTATTATTATACATTTTTATAGCGCCATTTATTCCATGGCGCTTTACATGTGAATACGGGGCAAATATAGACAAATACATTAAACATGAGCAGATAACAAGGCACACGAGTACATAAGGAGGGAGGACCCTGCCCGCGAGGGCTCACAGTCTGCAGGGGGTGGGTGAGGATACACTAGGAGAGGGAAGAGCTGGCTGTACGGCTGTTCAGTAGGTTGAGGATCACTGCAGGCTGTAGGCTTGTCGGAAGAGATGAGTCTTCAGGTTCTTTTTGAATGTTTCTATGGTAGGCGCAAGTCTGATGTGTTGGGGTAGAGAGTTCCAGAGTATGGGGGAAGCACGGGAGAAGTCTTGGATGCGGTTATGGGAAGAAGAGATGAGAGGGGAGTAGAGAAGGAGGTCTTGGGAGGATCGGAGGTCGCGTGTAGGTAGGTACCGGGAGACCATGTCACAGATGTATGGAGGAGACAGGTTGTGGATGGCTTTGTATGTCAGTGTGAGGGTTTTGAACTGGAGTCTCTGGGCGATAGGAAGCCAGTGAAGGGCTTGACACAGGGGAGAGGCTGGGGAATAGCGGGGGGACAGGTGGATTAGTCGGGCAGCAGAGTGTAGGATGGATTGGAGCGGTGCCAGAGTGCTAGAGGGGAGTCCAGAGAGTAGGAGGTTGCAGTAGTCGAGGCGGGAGATGATAAGGGCATGCACTAGCGTTTTTGCAGTGTTGCGGTCAAGGAAAGCACGGATCCGGGAAATATTTTTGAGTTTGAGACGACAGGAGGAGGCAAGGGCTTGGATATGTGGCTTGAAAGAGAGGGCAGAGTCGAGGATCACCCCGAGGCACCGGGCGTGTGGGACTGGGGATAGTGAGCAGCCATTGACATTGATGGATAGGTCTGGTGGAGGGGTAGAGTGAGATGGGGGAAAGATGATGAATTCTGTTTTGTCCATGTTCAGTTGTAGAAAGCGAGCAGAAAAGAAGGCTGAAATGGCAGACAGACAGTGCGGGATTTTGGTAAGCAAGGAGGAGAGGTCAGGTCCGGAGAGGTAGATCTGCGTGTCGTCAGCGTAGAGATGGTACTGCATACCGTGGGATTCTATGAGCTGTCCCAGGCCGAAAGTGTAGATGGAGAAGAGTAGGGGTCCTAGAACAGAGCCTTGAGGAACACCGACTGACAAGGGGCGAAGTGAGGAGGTGGTGTGGGGGAGGGAGACACTGAATGTTCGGTCTGTCAGATATGACGAGATCCAGGAAAGGGCCAAGTCTGTGATGCCAAGGGATGGGAGGATTTGTAGCAAAAGGGAGTGATCTACAGTGTCAAAGGCAGAAGACAAGTCCAGGAGAAGGAGGACAGAGTAGTGTCGCTTGCTCCTGGCAGTTAGTAGGTCATTGGTGACTTTAGTTAGGGCAGTTTCAGTTGAGTGATGGGAACGGAAGCCTGATTGTAACCGATCAAAGAGGGAGCAGGAGGAGAAGTGGGAGGACAGTTCAAGATGGACGTGTTGCTCCAGCAATTTGGAGGCATAAGGGAGAAGAGATATTGGGCGATAGCTAGACACAGAGGATGGGTCGAGGGAGGGCTTTTTGAGGATGGGTGTGATCTTGGCATGCTTGAAGGATGAGGGAAAGACACCTGTTGTGAGTGAGAGGTTGAAGAGGTGCTTTAGGGTTGGGATGAAGACCGTGGAAAGGTTAGGGATGAGGTGGGATGGGAGCGGGTCAAGCGTGCAGGTGGTGAGGTGTGATCTTGACAGGAGGGTGGAGAGCTGATCTTCTGTCATGGTGGAGAAGCTGGTTTTGGAGGAGCAGGGTTGAGCAGCTAAGAGGGGCAGTGGGCGCTGTGGGCCAAAGCTTTCTCTGATCGTATCGATCTTCTGTTTAAAGAAAGAGGCGAAGCCATCAGCAGAAATGAGGGGGGAGGGAGGAGGTGCGGGGGGACGGAGTAGAGAATTGAAAGTGTTGAAAAGCTGTTTAGGGTTGTGGGACAGGGAGGATATGAGGGATGAGAAGTAAGTTTGTTTTGCGGCAGTGAGCGCAGACTTGAAGCTGGCGAGGGACTGCTTGTATGCAGTGAAGTGGTCGGCAGAGTGGGATCGCTTCCATCTCCGCTCAGCAATCCTGGAAGCCCGTCTCAATTCTTTGGTCAGGCTGGTCAGCCAGGGCTGCCTGTTAATTGTACGAGTTTTACTATGCATGAGTGGGGCGGCCGAATCGAGTGTTGTTGTTATTGTGGTGTTATAAAAAGTGGCAGCAGCATCTGTGTCATGAAGGGAAGCTATGTCTGTGAGAGGGAGAAGGGACTCAGAGAGTGATTGTAAGTTGAGATGTTTGAGATTTCTGCGAGGGTGAGTGAGTTTGTAGAGTGGGGGTTGCACACTAGGAGAGGAGAGGGACGAGAATGTCAGTAGGTTGTGGTCAGACAGGGGGAGGGGTGTGTTAGTGAGGTTAGTAAGGGAGCAGAGGCGGGTGAAGATGAGGTCCAGCGTGTGGCCATCTTTGTGAGTGGCCTCAGAGGACCATTGAGTGAGGCCAAAGGAGGCAGTCAGTGATAAAAGTTTAGAGGTAGCTGAGGTGAAAGTGTCAATGGGGACATTGAAATCACCCATGATGATAGTGGGGATGTCAACAGAGAGGAAATGAAGTAGCCAGGTGGTGAAGTGGTCGAGAAAGGTGGAGATGGCTAGTTCTGGGGGGCGGTAGATGACAGCCAGCTGGAGGTTGGAGGGGGAATAGATGCGGACAGAGTGCACCTCAAACGAGGGAAGAGTAGCGGAGGGTGGTAGCGGGATTGGAGTAAAGGAGCAGGTGTCGGACAGGAGCAAGCCAACTCCTCCACCGCGTTTGTTGCTGGGGCGAGGGGTGTGAGAGAGGTGGAATCCGCCATAGGAGAGCGCAGCTGGAGAGGCCGAGTCAGAGGGGGTGAGCCAGGTTTCAGTGAGGCCGAGGAAGGAGAGTTTGTTGGTGATGAAGAGGTCATGGATAAATGGCAGTTTGTTGCAGATGGAGCGTGCGTTCCATAGTGCTCCAAGTAGGGGGAGCTGGGGAGTGGGGGCTGGATGAATGGTTATGAGGTTGTCGTGGTTGGGAAAACGTGCGGAGGATCGTGGCAGGGGGTTAGAAACGAGTGTGGGGATGAATTGGGGAGGGCCGGGATTTGGGGATATGTCACCAGCAATGAGGAGTAACAGACAGATCATTAGAAGGTGGGAGCAGGATAGGACATGATGTGGCCGTGTGTGTCTGGAGAAAAAGGATTGTATGTGGAGGAACAGTTCTGAGGAGAAGGTGAGATGGCTGGGGAGTATGGAGGAAGAAATGACTAGTTCCTTACTAGGAGGAGGGATTGCAGGAGATTGTAAGAAGGAAAGTAGTATGGGGGTGAAAGAGAAAAGAAACCGAAACATTGTAGTGGTCAGTAGTCTGTTACCTTCCAGTCAATTCCAGTCCAATTCAGTCTAATTCAGAATCATAATTAAAAAGATGGAAGTTAAAAGATGGAAGTTAAAAGATGAATTTGCAGCAGACTGAGTCTATAGCAGACTCCTGCATGTGAATATATCCCCAGTTAAGGGCAATCAGGTGTGAATGAGGGGGTGGCTGGGTATGGGAGACCAGATGTAGAGAGTTAAGCAAAGGTCATAAAGTGAGGGAGGGGTAAGACTGACCACTCAAAGAGATGCCAGGATCACACAATGAGATACATCAAAACAGGTCATGGAAAACAAGCTGATAGGTAAGAAAGCATACTAAAAGGATTATATGTGCTGCACCAAGACACTCAGATCCTGGGGAAGCATAGAAAAGCCAGTGCAATATACAGAGATATTCTGGAGCCAGGGAGAGCTGGGTAAAGTCAGTGCATACCATGGAAAATCAATGCAGTATACAGAGATATTCTGGAGCCAGGGAGAGCTGGGTAAAGTCAGTGCATACCATGGAAAATCAATGCAGTATACAGAGATATTCTGGAGCCAGGGAGAGCTGGGTAAAGTCAGTGCATACCATGGAAAATCAATGCAGTATACAGAGATATTCTGGAGCCAGGGAGAGCTGGGTAAAGTCAGTGCATACCATGGAAAATCAATGCAGTATACAGAGATATTCTGGAGCCAGGGAGAGCTGGGTAAAGTCAGTGCATACCATGGAAAATCAATGCAGTATACAGAGATATTCTGGAGCCAGGGAGAGCTGGGTAAAGTCAGTGCATACCATGGAAAATCAATGCAGTATACAGAGATATTCTGGAGCCAGGGAGAGCTGGGTAAAGTCAGTGCATACCATGGAAAATCAATGCAGTATACAGAGATATTCTGGAGCCAGGGAGAGCTGGGTAAAGTCAGTGCATACCATGGAAAATCAATGCAGTATACAGAGATATTCTGGAGCCAGGGAGAGCTGGGTAAAGTCAGTGCATACCATGGAAAATCAATGCAGTATACAGAGATATTCTGGAGCCAGGGAGAGCTGGGTAAAGTCAGTGCATACCATGGAAAATCAATGCAGTATACAGAGATATTCTGGAGCCAGGGAGAGCTGGGTAAAGTCAGTGCATACCATGGAAAATCAATGCAGTATACAGAGATATTCTGGAGCATATTAACCCCTTCACAACATGCGCCGTACTAGTACGGCGCATGTCGTGTCTCCCCCTTTAATTTGGGCTCAGGCAATGAGCCCACATCAAAGCCGCCACATGTCAGCTGTTTTGTACAGCTGACATGTGCGTGCAATAGCGGCAAGTGGAATTGCGATCCACCCGCCGCTATTAACTAGTTAAATGCCACTGTCAAACGCTGACAGCGGCATTTAACTACCGCTTCCGGCCATCTGGTTTGGCAGCTAAAAATGCACGCATCGCTGACCCCCATCATGTGATCGGAGGTCAGCCATGTGTCGGCATGACAACCAGAGGTCTCCTTGAGCCCTCTATGGTTGTTGATTCCGGATTGCTGTGAGCGCCACCCTGTGGTCGGCGCACACAGCAATGCAGGAATTCAGCTACATAGGATCGATCTGAGCATCGCTCCTATGTAGCTGAGCTGATCGAGTTGTGCCAGCTTCTAGCTTCTCATGGAGACTATTGAAGCATGGCAAAAGTAAAAAAAAAAGTTTTAAAAAATATGAAAAAAAATAAAAAAATATAGAAGTTTAAATCACCCCCATTTCGCCCCATTCAAAATAAAACAATAAAAGAAAAATCAAACATACTCATATTTGTCATCGCCGCGTTCAGAATCGCCCGATCTATCAATAAAAAAAGTAATAACCTGCTCGCTAAACGGCGTAGCGAGAAAAAAAAAATTGAAATGCCAGAATTAAGTTTTTTTGGTCGCTGCAACATTGCATTAAAATGCAATAACGGGCGACCAGAAGAACATATCTGCACCATAATGGTATCATTAAAAACATCAGCTCGGCACGCAGAAAATAAGCCCTCACCCGACCCAAGATCCCGAAAAATGGAAACACTACGGGTATTGGAAAATCGCGCTTTTTTTTTTTTTTAGCAAAGTTTGGAATTTTTTTTTCACCACTTAGATAAAAAATAACCTAGTCATGTTAGGTGTCTATGAACTTGTAATGTCCTGGAGAATCATAATGGCCGGTCAGTTTTAGCATTTAGTGAATCTAGCAAAAAAGCCAAACGAGTGTGTGATTGCACTTTTTTTGCAATTTCACCGCACTTGGAATTTGTTTCCCGCTTTCTAGTACAAGACATTGTAAAACCCATGATGTGGTACAAAAATACAACTCGTCCCGCAAAAAAGAAGCCCTCACATGGCCATATTGACGGAAAAATAAAAAAGTTATGGCTCTGGGAATGAGGGAAGCAAAAAACAAAAAAACGGAAAAACGAAAAAGGGCTCTGTCTTGAAGGGGTTAATAGAAATAATTGGGGGTTATCTTTTACAGCACTGTATGATAATGTTAGTATTAATTTTTTTGATGTCACGCTGTAAAGTAAGAACGATGATATTTGTAGTAAAACTTGTTTTAAGGAGTGTGATGCAGTGACCACTGTTACAGGTAGGGGACGCTGCATGGTCTCCCCAGAATACGCATGGAGGCGTATTGAGGCCATAGGACTGTATGGCAGTCACAGGTACTGTGGTGATGAGACAAAAGTCTGGCATTATTGTGAACGGGCCGGTATGTGTGTCGCAGAGGAAGATACTCTGCGCTGTAAGCCTGAAGTAAGGTTGTTCTGGAACCTGTAGTCCTACAAGTAATTGTGGTGTTTTAGAGGAGGCTGACAGGGCTAGTTCTGAGAGCTGGGCGGGTCTAACTAGCCACACACACACACTACCCATCTATGGGAGTGGTTAAAGGTATGTAATGTGACCAGGGTGTGGGTCACATGGTTCCTGTGTATGGACCTGAATGGATCTTGGCTGGAAGGTCCAGTGAAAGAAAAGGCCTGGGTGTTGGGAGGTCCAGAGTGGGGACCGGATCCCTGAATAGTAGGGTGAGGCCGTGATCCTGAGAGGTCTCTGTGTTGGGGGGTCATCATCATTTGCAGTCCCCTATCCCGACTCATTTCATTATTTGCAGCCCCCCATCCCCCCACTTCATTTGCAGTCCCCTCCTCCCACTTTATCCTTTGCATTCTCCCTCTCCCACTTCATCATTAGCAGTCTCCTCCCCCACATCATCATTTGCAGTCCCCTATCCCCCTCACTTCATCAATTGCATATCCCCCTCAGACACACTTAATTTGCAGTTCCCCATCCCCCCTCATTTCATCATTACCAGTCCCCCTCATCCCCCCACTTCATCCATTGTAGCCCCCTTCCCTCCACTTCATCATTTGCAGTCCCCCTAAGACAAACTTCATCATATGCAGTCACCCCTCTCCCTCCTCATCATTTCCATTCCCCCTCATCTCCCCACTTTATCCTTTGCAATCCCCCTTCCCCCACTTCAACATTTGCAGTCCCCCTCACTTTATCATTTGCAGTCCACCTCAGACACAATTCATCATGTGAAGTCCCCCATCCCCCACTTCATCATTTGCATTCCTTTATCCCCCTCACTTCATCATTTCTTGTCCCCATCACTCCCCCATTTCATCATTTGCATTCCCCCCCTCAGACACACTTCATCTTGTGCAGTCCTCCTCCCCCCACTTCATCATGTGCAGCCTTCCCCATCTCCCCTCACACATTTAATTAATTTTATAAAGAAAATGAAAACGTTTTTCATACTTACCTCACAGACGATCTCCTACAGGCGCAGCTCTGCTTCTAGCGTCCTCGTACATGTCATCGCATATGCACCATCACCTGTCCAGAGAAGGAAGAAGGAGCTGCGCTGCCGTCAAGGTTAGATGTCCATGGAGCTCCAAGAAAGCTCCCGGGGCCCATCGCCAATGTGTGCGCCGCAGCACACAGCACTTTAGTGCACGATAGAGCCCGCTGAGCAGCACCATAGGAGGTGGGCCTGGACTGGGCCCGGGGCCCCCTCTGTACTGCTGCTGCCCTGATGGCAGACCTGGTGTGCTGTAATCTCTTACAAGTTCTGCAGGACTGGTATCTACCACTATTTGGTCACCCTATGGCGGTAATATCAGTGTTGGTCTTTGTATAGAGATTATTTTCAGTAAAAGCCCAGTCATATGCTGAGGTTCTTCTACATCCACTATTAGGGTTCACCACCATAGTGGTAATCAAGGTTACATGGTTTGTACCCACTCAGAAGTTTTGGCCCCCTCGAATCAAAACCCTAACGACGCCTCTGAATTTAATACATACATTCAGTAAAAAAAATCCACAGTCTGGTTGTTTTAAAAGCATCATTAGAAGTTTTGGTCTTTGTGCTTTCGGGTGGGACTGTGAGGTTGGGTTATGGGTAGGGTCTTTGTATTTGCCACGGCCCATCTGCTGCCTCTATAAGGCCGCCATCACACTAGCAGTATTTGTTCAGTATTTTACATCAGTATTTGTGAGCCAAAACGAGGAGTGGGTGATAAATACAGAAGTGGTGCAGATGTTTCTGTTATACTTTTCCTCTATTTGTTCCACTCCTGGTTTTGGCTACAAATACTGATGTAAAATACTGACCAAATACTGCTAGTGTGATGGCAGCCTGACATTCCTAGGTTTCTGGAATGCAGAGGATGGTGATTCCCGCTCATCAGTCTTGCAGGTGCATCTGGATCGCCCCCAAGGGCTAGGGGTACTCGGTACCGGGTCCTTCGGTTCTCAAGGGGGATGTCACGGTGGCTGACCCGGTCCGTGGCCCTCGGGACGTCCGTTGTAAAAGGGGGAAAGGTCTTTAAAGGGAATGTTCGTGATGCCACCTGTGGTATTCAGTCAGGGTGACCGACACTGCTTTAAGGGGTCCGCTGGGGTGATGTTATTGCAGCTAGATGGTATACCTTCCCACAGGTGAATTATGTCCCCAGGGCTTCCCAGTGTGTAGATGGTGGATGGTGAAAAGCGCAGTGAAGAATGAGGACACAAGGTTGCAGTCTCTTTACCTTTTACTGAAGGCTTCAGTATCCACAGTCCAGAGCACCAGATCACAGGGCAGGCAGAGTCCGGCCGGTTTGGAGGCAAATCCAGAGTCCTCTTATCCAGGTGCAAATCAGTAGCCTTCCTCTACCGCCTGGGTGTTGTAGTACCTTATTGCTGAGCCTCTCATAAGGTCCTCACAACTGTTGTAGATGTTCTAGATGTTATGTCTCTCTCTCTGTCCCCCAGATGGATAGGAACAAACCTGTATGACCGGTGGCCTGAGGTTTTTTACAGGAACTCTATCATGCCCCGGCCTCTTATGGGTGCCACCTTGCCTCCTGGGTATGGGGCGGATCAGTAACGTGAAATTAGCTGTCCTGCCGGTCTCTGGAGCAAGGCATAAAGGACTGTTGCTCCCTCGGTGTTCCGGCTACCGGATCCTGCGCCTCAGAAGGAGGCAGCCTGTGCAGGGCATAACTGCTTCTGGTTTCCACTCCTTTTGCTATGACTTCTTTCTCACCCTCTACAATACAGTTCTCTGGTCGTGTCCGTTCTTAGGAACTGCCGCACGTGGGGCAGACGCAGCTCCGTGATCTTCCGTATAGGCCTCTGACAGGATTACACCCCTGTCAGGGACCAACTACCTGAGCCAAAGCTCAGCCAGCAACTGCCTAACTTCCTCTCTAGGCGACCAGTTTTACCTAAGTGTGAAGAGTGCCCTAATAAATAGGAGCATAGTTCCCCCTGGTGGACTGGAGTATGAAATGTGTTGTATGTTTGTGGTACCTGGTAAAGAAATCTCCTTTATTGCCTCCAAATGTAACATCACTCCCCCCTAGAGGAGAATGATATTACTGCAACGACCAGGACCCTGGGGCGCTGCACATGGGCAGGAACTCCGACAGTGGCCAGAAATCTACACATTTATTTCAAGAATTTCCCCAGATTTCCGTATAGTAACTTTGTCACACATTTCTTGCCCACTCCGATACATCCCCCTTAAAAAATAACTTTTAGGTTTCTTTTATTTTTTTTTAGAAATTAAATATTTTTCGGCCTTTGCAAAGTGATGAATCTTTGTTATATACCCCATTACCATATTTTCTTAACTTCTATCTATAGCACCGTGCGGGAAGTGCTGGCTTATCTGCCTGGTTCTTGCTGTCTTGGTAGCTGATTTGAGCTGCAGGTTTTACAAATCTTATACCTGTGTGATCTTCTCTGTTCCCCTCCCCCAATGCTCAGACAGTGAGTGGGTTTGTGAATAGTCTCTGACCATTGGGGGAGGGGAACATAGAAGATCACACAGGTAGAAAATGTGTAAAACCTGCAGTTCAAATCAGCTACCAAGACAGCAAGAACCGGGCAGATAAGCCAGCACTTCCCGCACGGTGTTATAGATAGACGGAATGAAAATACGGCAATGAGTTATATTACAAAGATTCATCACTTTATAAAAGTTGATTAACCCCTTCATGACCTTGGGATTTTTCGTTTTTCCGTGTTCGTTTTTCACTCCCCTCCTTCCCAGAGCCATAACTTTTTTATTTTTCCGTCAATTTGGCCATGTGAGGGCTTATTTTTTGCGGGACGAGTTGTACTTTTGAACAACATCGTTGGTTTTAGCATGTCATGTACTAGAAAATGGGAAAAAAATTCCAAGTGCGGTGAAATTGCAAAAAAAGTGCAATCCCACACTTGTTTTTTGTTTGGCTTTTTTGCTAGGTTCACTAAATGCTAAAACTGACCTGCCATTATGATTCTCCAGTTCAGTTCGAGTTCATAGACACCTAACATGACTAGGTTATTTTTTACCTAAGTGGTGAAAAAAATTCCAAACTTTGCTAAAAATTTTTTTTAAAAATTGCGCCATTTTCCGATACTCGTAGCGTCTCCATTTTTCGTGATCTGGGGTCGGTTGAGGGCTTATTTTTTGCGTGCCGAGATGATGTTTTTAATGATAGCATTTTGGTGCAGATACGTTCTTTTGATCGCCCGTTATTGCAGTCATTTTAATGCAATGTTGCGGCGACCAAAAAAACGTAATTCTGGCATTTCGCATTTTTTTCTCGCTACGCTGTTTAGTGATCAGGTTAGTGCTTTTTTTATTTGATAGATCGGGCGATTCTGAGCGCGGCGATACCAAATATGTGTAGATTTGATTTTTTTTTATTCATTTATTTTGATTGGGGCGAAAGGGGGGTGATTTAAACTTTTATATTTTTTTTATTTTTTTCACATTTTTTTTAACTTTTTTTCTTTTTTACTTTTGCTATGTTTCAATAGCCTCCATGGGAGGCTAGAAGCAGGCATAGCACGATCGGCTCTGCTACATAGCAGCGATCTGATGATCGCTGCTATGTAGCAGAATTGTAGGTGTGCTGTGAGCGCCGACCACAGGGTGGCGCTCACAGCTGCCGGGGATCAGTAACCATAGAGGTCTCAAGGACCTCTATGGTTACTATTCTGAAGCATCGCCGACCTCCGATCATGTGACGGGGGTCGGCGATGACATCATTTCCGGCCACCCGGCCGGAAGCGGTAGTTAAATGCCGCTATCTGTGTTTGACAGCGGCATTTAACTAGTTAATAGGTGCGGGCAGATCGCGATTCTGCCCGTGCCTATTACGGGCACATGTCAGCTGTTCAAAACAGCTGACATGTCCCGGCTTTGATGCGGGCTCACCGCGGAGACCTGCATCAAAGCAGGGGATCTGACCTCGGACGTACTATCCCGTCCGAGGTCAGAAAGGGGTTAATAAATTAATTAAAACAATACGTTTTGGTTGACATTTTAATGTTTTTAGAATTGGCAGGCATTATAATAAGACACATGAGAATAAATGCTAAGAGAAGAATATTTTGGTAATAAGAGTATAAAAAATATTTATTTTAAAAGACAATTAAATATCAGTATAAAATATATGATTTAAATAAAATAATGGCCTACGTACAAATACAACAATGGTCCTTCACGAGTCATCATAGGGGCTGAGATATTATAGGACAGGGGACGGGCTGAACAGTCTCCAGCCATCAGAAGGTGGGGGAGGGGGTATTAAAATTATACAGGCAGAGCCAAGTACCCCAGGACTGATTGTGTTAAGGCCTAAAATTGGTAGAAATCCACAAATCAGGTCCTAGGTTACTTGACTCTGCCGCAAATGGGGGAATAGTGCATGATGCATTGAGACAACGCAAGTGTAAAGGGTAACAGTAACACAGTTACTAGAAAGGACCACAGTAAGATGAGGGACAAATCGTATATACTGCGCCTTCATTTCCTTCCAATGACTCAGGAAGATCTTTGTTCACTACCCCTGTCCTACAATTATAAATTAGACAAAAAGTATAAAGACAATTTTTCATATATGGAAGATCGAAGAATTATTATACAGTCTTCCATGCCGAGTGGTCACCAATGTGTCATCCAAAGTCTAAGAGGAGATGAAGAAGTCCATCGCACATCTCTTGCTTGGAGGTTTCATGGTTGGAGGACAAGGACATGTAGAGTAAGGTCTTTCCTTTCAGCACCAAGTGACTAGTTCATTGGGCCTACATCTCATTGTCCGTAGGGTTTTGTGTCCAAGAAAGATTGCATCATCCTCATCATCCTTTAGTCAGCAGAATTCCTCACACTAATGGGCAGTATAGAATGAAGGTCTAGGTGAAGTTCTACTGAACCACACCTACTTCATTCTCCCTCTCCTCTCTGGAATCTGAGGCTGGTGGGTCTTCGGGGACGACTCTAACCTGGGACAGTTTAGCCATTTTTTGCTCCAGGCTTTGTTTCCTCCACTTTATTCGGCGATTCTGGAACCACACCTTCACCTATGAAGAAAGGAGAAGACATTGTTAAAACCTAGGATGTAAAGAAACTGAAACTCTAGTTCCACCACAGTGATGCACACATATATATTATGCAGAGTGAGTTTTTCCACATTTTTTCACGTTACTCTCACATTCTTAAGTGTATTTTATTGAGACATAAATCCCGAGAATCTGTGACAAGATGTGAAAATTACTGATCACAGACGTCTCGATCCAATGTCACTGAGTGAAAGGAGAAGGGGCAAAATGTCACCTCTAGATGTACAAATCTGGAGACACAGACCCCGAAAGACTGCAGCAGTAACTGCAGAGAACGGGGGTCCTACAAAGTACTGACTCAGGGGGTGAATACAAATGCACGGAACAATTTTCATTTTTATATTTATAAAATAAGTAGAAACCCTGAATCATTTCTTAGTGTTGGTATTCTATAAAATCCCATTAAAATACATGGAAGTTTGTGGGTGTAATGTGGAAAAATGTGGAAAGTTCATGGGGTGTGAAGACTTTACAAGCCACTGTATCTAATATATAATTGCCTAGAATACTACTTCCTGCAATTTGTGCCAACTTCCATGGCTTTGTCCGGAGCTAATGTCCGGAGCTAATGTCCGGAGCTAATGTCCGGAGCTAATGTCCGGAGCTAATGTCCGGAGATAAGTGACGTCAACAGTGTCCAGTGTCTGATTGGTTGCCGCCTGCTGCGAGCGACCAATCAGAAACGTGCCGTACTGTGACACACTCCGCCCGCCATTTTGGTGTGATTTTTGAATTTTTACCTCACAGCAAGTTTCTACTGCGTGGAGGCGGGCCCAGTGACGTTGCTCTTCAAGCTCCTGCCGAATTTCGTCAAAAAAATGATAATACCATTTACCAAAACTATATATATTTAGTTGTGAAGTGGTTCAGTGACATTTTCACACCAATTTTGAGCTTTTGTTTGGTGTTTTCTCCATATACTGCCTATTATTTTTGTTCTTTCTTACTATTATTTATTAATTGTATTATTCTTACATTTGAATAAATAAAGTATATATGGATTCTAGACTCCCGATTCTTTAGAATCGGGCTGCCATCTAGTATAATATATTACTAAGAAAATACATTCCGCAAACAAACAAATGCATTGCCAAAGCCAAGAGGGCTCAGCTTGAAGACAGTCCCAGAGCTCATGTACCGTTCCTTACCTGGGTTTCCGTGAGGCCAAGTGAGGCAGCCAGGTCCACTCGATCTGTCCCCACCATGTACTGCTGCTTTAGGAAATCTTTCTCCAGCCTTTCCAGCTGTTCTGGAGAGAAGATCGTCCTGAATCTCTTCGGCTTGTAAGGTCCTGTCTTGCAGGGCAGAGATCCTATGGGACACATGGTGCCGAGTGTGTTGGTAAGATCTGGAAGAAGCAGAAGGTGGCGATGTCAGCACAAGAAAGAAAAAGGACGGAAGGATGGAAAGAAGGAAGGAAGGAAGGAAGGAAGGAAGGAACGCTCCTAGGACTGGAGCACACCGAGTTACAACTTCTACAAGTGAGATCCAAGATTCTGATGTGAGAAATACAAGTCTCAGCAATTCTTAACCTGAAGGATAAAACTCTCTCCTGATCTAACGTTTTGTAAAGATTATTAGCACCTAAACTAATTATATAGAATATAATAAGATGAGGAGTGTGGACTCACCTCTGTGGCTGCACAGGGGGTACGGACATCTGCACCCTCCACTGAGTGGTCCGTAATGCTGCTGGGGCTGAACATAGCCGGGGAAGGCTGCAGGTTGGTAGAGCCACACTGGAGGGTAGGACATGGCCCCATAGGAGTAGCCATGGGGTGCAGGGGACATCTGCCATCCAGGTTCCTCCACAATGACTCGGGGAGCCGGTCTGTCCTCCCTGGATAGTAGGGAATCAATATCAAAGGCTTTCTTGGGTGTTGTCTGGTCCTGAATGGCCGCTGGCAGAGCAGGAGCCTGAGCCAAGTGCTGGCCAAGCCCTGGGATGATGGGAGTAGGCTGCATGATGGCAGGGAGAAGGCAAAGTATCCTCAGGTGGTGAAGAGCCAGGAGCAGGTGATCTCTGCTGGAGAATGTAGGGTCCTGAGCTCTGAGCCCCCTTATATCCAGAGCTGCGCTCTGTGAAATGTAAATACACTATTAGCATGTGAATAGCCCAGAGCAGAGATCAGCACTGAGAGTGGAAGAGTGGGCTCGGCACACAGACCCCACACTGCCCCCGAGAGGAGAGGAAACGACCATGGGGCAAAGCTTCCTACAACCTCCCCCAGCCGGCCCCAAAATCCAGGGGAAACGGGACACCTGTAATGACTCCATAATTATCTCTATATACCGACCTGTGATCCACCCGTCCACGGGCGCAGGATTCTGGGATCTGCTCATCTATGTATACCGCTCATATTCAGCTGGTAATTATTAATGGATCTCATATCTCACTGATTATCGACTTATCTATGGATCCAACTCTACATCTCACATATCTGATATCAATGAATAATCGCAATCAAGTGATGTGAAAAGGAGATGGAAATATATAATATATCCGTGTCTATGGGTCTAACTCTACATCTCACATATTATCTATTAGTCATCTATATCTAGTATTTATCATCACTATCTGTCTATTATCTATGTGTCTGGCTCCTATTTATCTGCGTCTTTCTACACTGATGTATAATATGAGGGATGTAAGGACAATCTACAGAGTTGCTTTAAAAGATTAATGATTATTATTATTATTGCCGTCTTTACCCATTATATTCAGATCCCATCAGATAAATAATATATATAATAATCTCCAGATCTCCGGCCCCCGTGTGTCTCCATATCTGCTGTTCTCGCCGCTCCTGGTAATTCTAGAGAATTCCTCTAATGATACATTACACTGAGGAGAGATCCCCAGATCTCAGGAGATCTCCAGGACCAAAACACCGAGCGAGAGACACAAAGTCACTTTCTACATTGATGAGGAGCAAAATATGCAATAACCGGACATTACAGATCCATAATGATCTCCTCTGCTGCCAGGGTGGGGTAATACGGGGGTCCAGCTCCGAGCTCTTATATTATTTATTCATAAAGGGGAGAGTTGGATAGATTCATAGATTTTTATTACACATATTTTCTATTTCACTTTTTGTACATCCATCTTTTACATTATAAATTTGATTCTGCCATTTAAATATTTTTATTACGTTGTTAAATTATTTTTTGTTTTATTTTAGATCTATTTTTTTTCCTGGACTTATTCTTACATAATCGATGTTCTTGTAGAATATAATAAATTTACATTTTATTTTGTAACATATACATTGGATGACTTTTAAACAACCAAAGTCACTCGCTTGTTTCATTTTTTAGGTTCCATTATTGCGATTTATTTTTCAGTTCCTTAAATTTTTTTCTATTTGACACATTTTTTTAATGTATAATAGTGACAGAGTTTAATAGTAATTTACTAGTTTTACATTTTGAATCCATTTTAGTAGTTTTTACAGATAGATATTTCTGGTTCTTACTACTATAACACTTTCTTTACATGTGTTAGTGACTGGGTTTAATAATAGTTTTAACATTTTATTGTTTTGCTTTAGTTGAATTAGTGACAAAGTTTTATAGTCATTCACTAATTTTGCTTTTCATTCCACTTTAGTTTTCTTTTTCCCCCTTCTTCAGCGACTTTTGTATTAATCTGTTTCCACCTTTTGAATCTCTTGTTGGGCTGATTCTTCACCTCCATACAATGAGGTGTGATTGGACAATTAGTGGAGATCTGATTAATCCGTGCTGTCTTCTTCTCCTGGTCGGTGTCTGCCGCTTTCTCACCTCGGCCGATACTGAGGACAATCTCAGTCACTGTATGAGAGGAAGATGGCGGCAGCTCTGATGTCTTCAGCCCAACAATCCACATTTGGTGTCAGTTCCTCCATTGTTCTGTGGGAACCCTTGATCTCCACATATTGTTCCCGGTTGCTGACATTTTTCCTTCTTCTTATTCCAGCTTTGATTCTTTACTAGTGTTGAGCATTCCAATACCGCAAGTATCGGGTATCGGCCGATATTTGCGGTATCGGAATTCCGATACCGAATTCCGATACTTCCCGCGTATCGGATACCGGAATCGGAAGTTCCCAGAATTCAAACTGAACGCAGCAGCCAATGAGGAATGATTGGAAGTGTGGGCACATCCTGTTTAGCATGGTGGGCATGTAAGTACTGGCAAGGCTTGGATTGGCTGCTGAAATGATGTCACTCTGCACTATAAAAAACGCTGCCGCCATTTTGCGCTCACTCTGCTGTGATTTCAGTTAGGGACAGGACGCTGTGTTCTAACTGAGGGCCAGTCGAGCTAGCTAATTGCTTTATTTTCCTTTCCAAAGGCTAATTTAGCAAAACGCTGTGTGTTCTTCACTGTTCACCTTGCTCTTGCCTTGCAGCGCTGTTTTAACAGCGTTCTGCAAGGTCTCTGTGTGTGTGTGTGTGTGTGCAGCTCACTCTGTAGTCTGTGTGCAGCCATATACCCGGTTGTATTCAGCTCAGGGGGGTTCACACTGCCTCACACAGTTGTCCTTTTTTGCTCTTAGTGCAGCCTGCTGCACATTTTTTCTCAAATTTCCTATTAGTGTTTTTCCACCAGTCTCCAGCTCTATTGTGGAAAAACACTACATAGGATAACCTAGAGGGGGTTTTTTGGGCCTTGCAGCGCCGTTTACGGCTGTCTGCACGGTCTCCGTGTGAGCCCAGCTCGCCCTGTAGTCTGTGTGCAGCCATAGCCGGTTGGATTCAGCTCAGGGTTCGTTACTGGCTCATACCTTGAGAAAAATTTTACTTTTTTTCAAATAGTGCAGCCTGTTTAAAATTTGAAAAAAAAAAATTCCTATTAGTGTCTTTCCACTCGTATCCAGCTAAATAGTGGAAAAACACTATATAGGATAACCTAGAGGAGGGTTTTTTGGCCTTGCAGCGCCGTTTACGGCTGTCTGCACGGTCTCCGTGTGAGCCCAGCTCGCCCTGTAGTCTGTGTGCAGCCATAGCCGGTTGGATTCAGCTCAGGGTTCGTTACTGGCTCATACCTAGAGAAAAATTTTACTTTTTTTCAAATAGTGCAGCCTGTTTAAAATTTGAAAAACAAAAATTCCTATTAGTGTCTTTCCACTCGTATCCAGCTAAATAGTGGAAAAACACTATATAGGATAACCTAGAGGAGGGTTTTTTGGCCTTGCAGCGCCGTTTACGGCTGTCTGCACGGTCTCTGTGTGAGCGCAGCTCGCCCTGTAGTCTGTGTGCAGCCATAGCCGGTTGGATTCAGCTCAGGGTGCGTTACTGCCTCATACCTTGAAAAACAATTTCCTTTTTTTCAAATAGTGCAGCCTGTTTAAAATTTGAAAAAAAAAATTCCTATTAGTGTCTTTCCACTCGTATCCAGCTAAATAGTGGAAAAACACTATATAGGATAACCGAGAGGAGGGTTTTTTGGCCTTGCAGCGCCGTTTACGGCTGTCTGCACGGTCTCCGTGTGATTTAAACTAGCTCTGTAGCCCGATCTGCACCAAAAAAAAAGTTAAGTTCACCAAACACAACTTAACACTTGTGTAGGCCACATTTGAAAAATAATAAAGTTTAGTCCACAATTTACAACATTAGTGTTTCTTACACCTGTTAGGAGGAGCATTTCAGGAATAAGCACACTAAGGCCTTAGTACTTTTCTGCTTATCTTTATCTGTCAACCAAGATGAAGAGGGCAGGGAGTGAGGCACGTGGGTGTGGGCGCGGAGCAGGGAGAGGAGCAGGGAGAGAACGTGGTGATTCTGTGCCTGCTGCGGGCGCCAGTGACTCGTCGTCACTCAGTTTCAGCAGGGAACAGTCCTTCATGCGCAGCTTTGTCGGAGAGCGCCGTGCACCGCTGCTACGTGAAGACCAAATTGAAGCCGTTGTCGGGTGGATGGCAGCTAACGCCTCGGCATCGACTTCAGTTAGTGCCACATCCTCTCAGGCACAGAGCACTGGAGAGCAGCCATCTGTCTCTTCACCACCTGCCAAATTGGCCAGGCAGTCAGAGAGCCCAGGACAGGAGCCGTCTCTACTTCTGTTCTCTGAATCTCTTGGCTTGGAAACAGGGGGCCAGCCAAGCAGCATTGGAGAAATGGAAGAAGAGGCAGTGTGCAGTGATGCCCAAAAGCTTTATCTCTCTGACTCTGAAGAGGCAGGTGGGCCAGTGCCTCCGGTGACCACAGCGCAGTACGCATCTGATGATGAAACTCAGGTGCCGCTTTCTGATGCGTACTGTGCTGCCGAGACTACCCAGGAGGAGCAGTTGGTGGCAGAGGGTACTGGAGATGATGAGGTCCTTGACCCATCGTGGCGTGAGGAACAGGAAGGTGGTGGGAGCAGCTCTGAGGAAGAGATTCCCCAAACGGGCCAAAGAGGGAGAGGGAGGGGGAAGAATGCGGAGCCTGTAGCCTCCACTTTGGCACCCGTTAGGAGCCTGTCTCTTTCCAAAGCCAAAAAGGGTGCTCCCAAGACTTGCAGTGCCTGGTCCTTTTTTGACACAGTTGCAGATGACATTTGTTTTGTCAAATGCAAGCTGTGTCATCAGAAAGTAAAAAGAGGTAAAAGTGTCAGCAACCTCAATACCACAAATATGTGGAAACATGTGCGGAACAGGCACGCGGTGGAGTTACAGAAACACAGTGAAGACGTAGGCCAACCAACAGCGGCAGCTACCACCTCTTCATCTCGTGTTGCCTCTTCCTCCACTGTTGTCCAGAGACCTAGTGTAATTCCACCCACAGCACCACCTTCCCAGTCATCCTCACACTCCCAGTCTACTCTACAGCCATCGGTAGTCCAGGCATGGGAGAAAAGGCGGGCATTCTCGGCCAACCACCCCCGAGCACAGGCTCTGAATGCAGGCATTGCCAAACTGTTGTCCCTGGAAATGCTCTCGTTCAGGCTGGTGGAGACTGACAGCTTCCGTGACTTGATGGCATTGGCAGTCCCACAGTACAAGGTGCCCAGCCGCTTTTACTTCAGCAGGCAGGCTGTCCCTGCCCTGCACAGGCATGTTGAGGCAAACATAAAACATGCGCTACTGAACGCCGTCAGTAGCAAGGTCCACCTCACCACCGATGCGTGGACCAGTCAGCATGGACAGGGGCGATATGTTTCCCTCACTGCCCATTGGGTTAATGTTGTTGAGCCAGGTACAGATCGTGCGAGTGGCGCAGGACGTGTCCTGCCCACTCCAAGGATTGCAGGAATCCAGTCTGTATGCATCGACTCCTCCTCTTACACCAGTTCCTCTGATTCCTCTCTGCAGGATCCGTCACAGTCCACCTCCACATGGACCCGTGAACGTTTACCTATGACCGACATGAGCACAGCCGTGGCCAAACGTCAGCAGGCCGTCTTGAAACTAGTTTCATTGGGGCATCGAAGCCACACAGCGCAGGAGCTCTGGAATGCCATCAAGCAGGAGAGCGATGTGTGGTTACTGCCAGCGAATCTCCAGCCAGGCATGGTAGTGTGTGACAATGGCCGAAATCTGGTGGCAGCTTTGGCCCTTGGCAACCTCACTCACATCCCATGTCTGGCACATGTGCTCAATTTGGTTGTGCAGAGTTTTCTGAGGGACTATCCGGATCTTGATGCCCTGCTGCACAAGGTCCGCCTAGAGTGTGCTCACTTGCGGCGTTCCAGCTTGGCCAGATCCCGCATTGCTGCTCTGCAGCGCCGATTCCGCCTTCCGGAACACCGCATCATATGTGACCTACCTACCCGGTGGAATTCCACGTTACATATGTTGGAGCGGTTGTGTGAGCAGCAGCAAGCAGTTATGGAGTACCAGCTGCATCAGGCGCAAAGAAGTCGCAGTCAGCGCCGATCAGACTTCACAACCACAGAGTGGGCCACTATGAAGGACGTCTGCCAGGTTTTGCGTCCTTTTGATTATTCCACGCGGATGGCAAGTGCAGATGATGCACTAGTCAGCATGACTGTCCCCCTTATCTGCCTGCTTCAGCAAACTTTGCAAGGGTTAAGGGATGATGTGGTGGAAGAGGTGGAGGATGAGGAGTCACCTTTTCCATCAGCTTCTGGAGAGTCAGCGCCACGTGGTTCCTCACAAAGGGGTACGCAGGGGCCAATTTGTGAGGAGGGTGAGGAGGAGTCAATGGAGGAGGAAGAGCTCCGTCCAGAGGAGGGAGCGACACAATTGTCCAGTGGTCAGTGTGTACAGCGAGGGTGGGGTGATGACGAGCGGGCAGAGATCATGTCTCAAGCAGGGGACAGCGTTTCTGGGCCAGTTGGCACTCTGCAGCACATGGTGGATTTCATGCTGCAGTGCCTGAGAAACGACCGCCGCATCGACCACATTCTCAACATGCCTGATTATTGGGTGTTCACCCTCCTCGATCCTCGCTACCGGGACAACGTCCAAAACCTCATCCCTGCGTTGACCCGGGAGCGTAAATTGCGGGAGTACCACGACACACTGGTGAATTCCATCATTTTCTCCTGTCCAACTGAGAGGAGTGCTGCTAGTGCTTTACAAAGCAGCTCAGTGCGTCGAGGCAGTGGGGGAGGCTCTGCCCAAAGAGGGAGCAGAAGCAGTGCCTCTGCCCAAGGCAAGCCCAGTATGGCACAACTCTGGCACACTTTTGTGTGCCCGCCCCAAATGTCTACACCATCACCGGCGGCTCCAGTCAGCAGGAGGCAACGGTTCCGTCAGATGGTGACAGACTACATGGCTTGCCCTCTTACTGTACTCCCAGACGGCTCTTCCCCGTTCAAGTTTTGGGTCTCTAAGCTGGATACATGGCCAGAGCTAAGCCAGTATGCATTGGAGGTGCTGGCTTGCCCTGCGGCTAGTGTCTTATCGGAACGTGTCTTTAGTGCCGCAGGTGGTGTACTAACAGACCGTCGCATGCGACTATCCTCCGATAACGTTGACCGGCTTACTTTCCTGAAAATGAACCAGGCCTGGATCTCGCAGGAATTTGCCACTCCTCTGCCTGATTAAGTAATTGGGTGTCATCCAGGTCTCCTGCTGTGCTCATCTTTCTACCACCTGAACTGCTATTCCTGGGCTCCAACACCGCCAGTTGCGGCTCAGAAGTGCAGGCTGCACAGTAAAAACATACGACCCAGTGTTATTGGGTTTCAGTAACGTCAGCTGATCCCCAGCTGTGTAGCCGGCAATGTGTCCTGCGACCGCCACGCTGGCACAACAACCTAAATGTAAGGGAACCTGTCCCCCCCCCCCCGTCGTTTGTTACTGAAAGAGCCATCTTGTGCAGCAGTAATGCTGCACAAGGAAAAGGTAGCTCTTTTTTTTTAGCTCTTTGCACACGCAGAACTTAACACTTATAAAATGTGTTCACTGATACCGTTATACCGTCCCGGAGCTGGGACTTTCCTTCGTAATGTGACGCAGCACAGCCGTCATTCCTACCCCCTTGGTGCCATGCGCTGCCTCCTCAGCGTTGTTTTAAGCTGTCACGGAGCCTGCGCTGTTCTGTTATCCCTTGGGCATGCCCTATTTGCGCTGCCTGTCTTCTGACATAATTTGGTGTCAGGCTGGCTGCGCCTGTGCGGCCGCGCTGCCCGAGATCCCGCCTCGCAGTGTCTTCTGATTGAGTCACACTGTGGGCCTGGGATCCATGGGCATGCGCAGTGCATATCTTCCCCTCGGGCTCTCGCTCATTTCCCTCCGCCTTCTTTAGACTGTGCGCCGTCAGCTGATCCCTAGCATGCCACGGCCGTGACACCGCACAGTCTGAAGAAGAGGGAAGGAGGGGAGTGAGAGTCAAGGTTATGCACTGTGCATGCCCATGGTTCCAAGGCCCGCAGTGGGATTACATTAGACGAGACTGCGAGGTGGGATCTGGAGCAGCGTGGACGCACAGGCACTGACAGCCTGACACCAAATTATGTCAGAAGACAGGCAGCGCTAATTGGGTATGGCCAAGGGCTAACAGAACAGCGCAGGCTCCGTGACAGCTTAAAACAACGCTGAGGAGGCAGCGCACGGCATCAAGGGGATAGGAATGACATCTGTGCTGTGTCCCATTACGAAGGAAATTCGCACCTCCGGAACGGTTTAACGGTATAAAGGGACACATTTTTAGTGTTTCCTTCGGTGTTTGCAAGGAGCATAATTAAAAGAGCAACCTTTTCCTTTTGCATCCTTAGTGCTGCACAAGATGGCTCTTTCAGCTACAAACGTCTTGGGGGGGGGTTAAAGGTTTCCTTTCAACTTGCTCCAATCAGGCTTCGGCCTACACTCTGTTCCTCTGCTCCTCCTGCTGTCCCTGGGCTCTAACACCGCCAGTTGCTGCCTGGAAGTGCTGTGTGCACAGTCAACAGTCGCTCCTCTGTTATTGGGGTTCAGTAACGTCAGCTGATCCCCAGCTGTGTGTGCGGCAATACCTCCAATCTGCTCCTCCTGCTGTCCCTGGGCTCTAACACCGCCAGTTGGTGCCTGGAAGTGCTGTGTGCACAGTCAACAGTCGCTCCTCTGTTATTGGGGTTCAGTAACGTCAGCTGATCCCCAGCTGTGTGTGCGGCAATACCTCCAATCTGCTCCTCCTGCTGTCCCTGGGCTCTAACACCGCCAGTTGGTGCCTGGAAGTGCTGTGTGCACAGTCAACAGTCGCTCCTCTGTTATTGGGGTTCAGTAACGTCAGCTGATCCCCAGCTGTGTGTGCGGCAATACCTCCAATCTGCTCCTCCTGCTGTCCCTGGGCTCTAACACCGCCAGTTGGTGCCTGGAAGTGCTGTGTGCACAGTCAACAGTCGCTCCTCTGTTATTGGGGTTCAGTAACGTCAGCTGATCCCCATCTGTGTATCCGGCAACGTGTCATGCGACCACCACGCTGGCACAACTAATATGTAAGGGGACCTGTCCCCCCCCCCTAGGCGTTTGTTACTGAAAGAGCCACCATGTGCAGCACTAATACTGCACAAGGGAAAGGTCGCTCTTGAAATTATGCTCCTTGCAAACGCTGAACTACACACTCATGTAATGTGTCCCCTCACACCGTCCAACCGTCCCTGAGGTGTGACTTTCCTTTCTAATGATACGCAGCACCCCCCTTGGTAGCGTTTCCCGTCTTTTGTCATCATGGTTAGCTGGCTGCGCCTGTGCATCCGCCCTGCTAGAAACAACGCCCCTCATTGTCATATTTATTTTGTCAGCGAGGGTGTGGTTTATGGGCACGAGCAGTGCATATGTTCGCCTGTCTTAACTCATCTCCTTCCGCCTTCTTCAGACTGTGCGGCCTCCTGGCCGTGGTAGGCGATAAGGGATCAGCTGAGGCCGCCCAGTCTGGAGCAGGTGTAAGGACATGTGTAAGCGGCAAACCTATTTACTGCACAAGGCCACGAATCCCAGCCACGCAGTGTGATTTTTTGAAAACACACTGTGGGTCTGGGATTCATGTCCATCGCTAACCGCAACGGCCGAAATGAAATGAGGTCAGAAGACAGGAAGCGCTCACAGCGCATGGCCAAGGGATCACAATAGCGCAGACTCCTGTACAGCAAATAACAACGCTCAGGAATCTGCGTCCAGTACCTAGGTGCAAATTTTGACACCTGTGCTGCGTCTCCTTAAAAAGACAAGTCACGCCTCCACAACTGTTTGACAGTATAATGGGCTAAATAGTGTACGTGTTTTAGTCAGCGTGTGCAAGGAGCAAAACAAATAGAGCAACCTTTTACTTGTGCAGCATTAATGCTGCACAAGGTGTGGCTCTTGTACCTTGCAACACCTGAGGGGGGTTAAAGGTAACCTTTGAAATTGGTTCAACTAGGCTTCGGCCTACACTCTGCTCCTCTCCTGCTGACCCTGGGCTCAAACACCGCTAGTTTTTGCCCGGAACTGCTAGCTGCACAGAGAAAAACACCAGTCAATGTGTTAGTGAGGTTCAGCACCGCTAGCTGTTCCCCTGCTGTGTAGTCGGCATCGTGTCCAGCACAAGCCACGCTGGCACAACTGACCAAAAGCTGCCACCAGTGCAGGCTTCGGCCTACACTCTGCTCCTCTCCTCCTCCTGCTGACCCTGGGCTCAAACACCGCCAGTTTCTGCCCGGAAGTGCTAGCTGCACAGAGAAAAACACCAGCCAATGTGTTAGTGGGGTTCAGCACCGCCAGCTGTTCCCCCGCTGTGTAGCCGGCATCGTGTCCAGCACAAGCCACGCTGGCACAACTGACCAAAAGCTGCCACCAGTGCAGGCTTCGGCCTACACATTGCTCCTCTCCTCCTCCTGCTGACCCTGGGCTCTAACACCGCCAGTTTTTGCCCGGACATGCGAGCTGCACAGAGAAAAACACCAGTCAATGTGTCAGTGGGGTTCAGCACCGCCAGCTGTTCCTCTGCTGTGTAGCTTGCAACGTGACCTGCAAACGCCACGCAGGCACATGAACTGAAATTGAAGGGAGCCTGCCCCCCACCCCCAGGTGTTTCTATGTAAAACAGCCACCTTGTACAGCAGTACTGCTGCATTTGTACAAGGTGGCTGACTTTTTCTCCTTGCCCACGTGGAACTCAACACGTACAAAATGTGTCTCATTGAGACCATTCCACTGTCCCTGAGGTGTGACTTTCCTTTCTAATGATACGCAGCACCACCCTTGTTAGCGCTGCCCGTCTTTTGACATCATTGGTTAGCTGGCTGCGCCTGTGCGTCTGCCCTGCTCGAAACAACACCCCTCGGTGTCTTATTTTTTTGAACAGCGAGGGTGTGATTGATGGGCATGTGCAGTGCATATGTTTGCCTGTGTTCACTCATCTCCTTCCGCCTTCTTCAGACTGGGTGTCCTCATGGCCGCGGCAGGCGATAAGGGATCAGATGAGGCCGCCCAGTCTGAAGCAGGTGTAAGGACATGTGTGAGCGTCAAACATATTTACTGAACAAGGCCACGAATCCCAGCCACGCAGTGTGATTTTTTGAAAACACACTGTGGGTCTGGGATTCATGTCCATCGCTAACCGTAACGGCCGACATTAAATGAGGTCAGAAGACAGGAAGCGCTCACAGCGCATGGCCAAGGGATCCCAATAGCGCAGACTCCTGTACAGCAAATAACAACGCTCAGGAATCTGCGCACAGCAGCTAGGTGTAAATTTTGACACCTGTGCTGCATCTCCTTAAAAAGACTAGTAGTCACGCCTCCACTACTGTTTGACAGTATAATGGGCTAAATAGTGTACGTGTTTTATTCAGCGTGTGCAAGGAGCAAAATTAAATAGAGCAACCTTTGACTTGTGCATCATTAATGCTGTTCAAGGTGTGGCTCTTGTACCTTGCAACACCTGAGGGGGGGGGTTAAAGGTAACCTTTGAAATTGGTTCAACTAGGCTTCGGCCTACACTCTGCTCCTCTCCTGCTGACCCTGGGCTCAAACACCGCTAGTTTTTGCCCGGAACTGCTAGCTGCACAGAGAAAAACACCAGTCAATGTGTTAGTGAGGTTCAGCACCGCTAGCTGTTCCCCTGCTGTGTAGTCGGCATCGTGTCCAGCACAAGCCACGCTGGCACAACCGACCAAAAGCTGCCACCAGTGCAGGCTTCGGCCTACACTCTGCTCCTCTCCTCCTCCTGCTGACCCCGGGCTCAAACACCGCCAGTTTCTGCCCGGACATGCTAGCTGCACAGAGAGAAACACCAGCCAATGTGTTAGTGGGGTTCAGCACCGCCAGCTGTTCCCCTGCTGTGTAGTCGGCATCGTGTCCAGCACAAGCCACGCTGGCACAACTGACCAAAAGCTGCCACCAGTGCAGGCTTCGGCCTACACTTTGCTCCTCTCCTCCTCCTGCTGACCCTGGGCTCAAACAACGCCAGTTTCTGCCCGGACATGCTAGCTGCACAGAGAAAAACACCAGCCAATGTGTTAGTGGGGTTCAGCACCGCCAGCTGTTCCCCTGCTGTGTAGCTGGCAACGTGTCCTGCAAACGCCACGCAGGCACATGAACTGAAATTGAAGGGAGCCTGCCCCCCACCCCCCCAGGTGTTTCTATGTATAACAGCCACCTTGTACAGCAGTACTGCTGCATTTGTACAAGGTGGCTGACTTTTTCTCCTTGCACACGTGGAACTCAACAAGTACAAACTGTGTCTCATTACAGACCATTACAATGTCCCTGAGGTGTGACTTTCCTTTTTAATGACACGCAGCACCCCCATTGTTAGCGCTGCCCGTCTCCTGACATCATTGGTTGGCTGGCTGTGCCTGTGCGTCCCCCCTGCCCGACACAACGCCCCCCGTTGTCTCATATATTTTGACTGCGAGGGTGTGATTGATGGGCACGAGCAGTGCATATGTTCCCCTGTCTTCACTCCCCTCCTTCCGCCTTCTTCTGACTGTGCGGCCTCATGGCCGCGGCATGCGATAAGGGATCAGCTGAGGCCGCCCAGTCTGAAGCAGGTGTAAGGACATGTGTGAGCGGCGAACATATTTACTGCACAAGGCCACGAATCCCAGCACCGCAGTGTGACTTTAGGAAAATCCACTGTGGGTCTGGGATTTATGGCCATCGTTAACCGCACCGGCCAACATGAAATGAGGTCATGAGACGGCCTGCACTAACAGGGTATTGCCAAGGGATAACACAAGAGCGCAGTTTCCTGTACTGCAAATAACAACGGTAAGGAATCTGCGCACAGCACCTAGGTGTAAATTTGTACACCTGTGCTGCGTCTCCTTAAAAAGACTAGTAGTCACGCCTCCACTACTGTTTGACAGTATAATGGGCTAAATAGTGTACGTGTTTAATTCAGCGTGTGCAAGGAGCAAAATTAAATAGAGCAACCTTTGACTTGTGCATCATTAATGCTGTTCAAGGTGTGGCTCTTGTACCTTGCAACACCTGAGGGGGGGTTAAAGGTAACCTTTGAAATTGGTTCAACTAGGCTTCGGCCTACACTCTGCTCCTCTACTCCTCCTGCTGACCCTAGGCTCAAACAACGCCAGTTTCTGCCCGGACATGCTAGCTGCACAGAGAAAAACACCAGCCAATGTGTTAGTGGGGTTCAGCACCGCCAGCTGTTCCCCTGCTGTGTAGTCGGCATCGTGTCCAGCACAAGCCACGCTGGCACAACTGACCAAAAGCTGCCACCAGTGCAGGCTTCGGCCTACACTTTGCTCCTCTCCTCCTCCTGCTGACCCTGGGCTCAAACAACGCCAGTTTCTGCCCGGACATGCTAGCTGCACAGAGAAAAACACCAGCCAATGTGTTAGTGGGGTTCAGCACCGCCAGCTGTTCCCCTGCTGTGTAGCTGGCAACATGTCCTGCAAACGCCACGCAGGCACATGAACTGAAATTGAAGGGAGCCTGCCCCCCACCCCCAGGTGTTTCTATGTATAACAGCCACCTTGTACAGCAGTACTGCTGCATTTGTACAAGGTGGCTGACTTTTTGTCCTTGCCCACGTGGAACTCAAAACGTACAAAATGTGTCTCATTGAGACCATTCCACTGTCCCTGAGGTGTGACTTTCCTTTCTAATGATACGCAGCACCCCCCTTGGTAGCGCTTCCCGTCTTCTGACATCATTGGTTGGCTTGTTGCGCCTGTGCGTCCGCCCTGCCTGAAACAATGCTCCTCGTTGTCTTATTTTGACTGCGAGGGTGTGATTGATGGGCACGAGCAGTGCATATCTTCACCTGTCTTAACTCATCTCCTTCCGCCTTCTTCAGACTGTGCAGCCTCATGGCCGCGGCATGCGAGAAGGGATCAGCAGAGGCCGCCTAGTCTGAAGCAGGTGTAAGGACGTGTGTGAGCGGCCAAAATATTTACTGCTCAAGGCCACGAATCACAGCACCGCAGTGTGACTTTATGAAAAGGCACTGTGGGTCTGGGATTTATGGCCATCGTTAACCGCACCGGCCAACATGAAATGAGGTCATAAGACGGGCAGCTCTAACAGGGCATTGCCAAGGGATAACACAAGAGCGCAGACTCCTGTACAGCAAATAACAACGCTCAGGAAGCTGCGCCAAGCACCAAGGCGTTATTTGGGACACCTGTGCTGCGTCTCCTTAAAAAGCCAAGTCACGCATCCACTACAGTTTGACTGTAGAATGGGCTAAATTGTGTACGTCTTTCATTCAGCGTGTGCAAGTAGACAAATTAATAGAGCAACCTTTCACTTGTGCAGCATTAATACTGCACAAGGTGTGTCTCTTGTACTTTGTAACACCTGAGGGGGGGTTAAAGGTTTCCTTTGAAATTGGTTCAAATAGGCTTCGGCCTACACTCTGCTCCTCTCCTCCTCCTCCTGCTTCAACACGGGCTCTAACATCGCTAGTTTTTGACCGCAAGTGCTAGCTGCACAGAGAAAAACACACGCCATTGTGTTAGTGGGGTTCAGCAACGCCAGCTGTTCCCCCACTGTGTAGCCGGCAAAGTGTCCTGCAAACGCAACGCAGACACAAAGCTGCCTCCAGTGCAGGCTTCGGCCTACACTCTGCTCCCCCTGCTTACCCTTAGCTCCAACACCGCTAGTTGGGGCTCTAGGAAGACAATCTTTAATAGGCAACGCATCTGGGTTCCAGCACCGCCAGCTGGTTCTCGGCAGTGTTCTTGTCACAGGTACTCCCTCGTGCCAAGCCTGGTTTCAGCACCGTCAGCTGTTTCCGGGTTGTGTCAAGCTCACTGAGACGCCTATGCTTGCCCCGTCGTGGTGCGGTCGGGTTAGCCAACTCCAGGGTGCCTCCAGTTTAGGAGCTTCCTATGTGGGCTGCGTGAACTGGTAGTCAAGGCTGGTTCTGTAGTGCCAGTAGGCCCAGCTCCCCCTGTAGGACTGTTGGGGTTCGGTAACTGCGGCTGCCTCGCGGCCTAGCTGTTCTCTCCTCTCCTGTGGGCCTTGGGGTCCACCACCTGGTTCCAGCACCGTCAGCTGGTTCCAGGCTGAGCCTTTGGCTTAGGTGCCTCCTCCTGGGTATCCGAGTTCCGCCAACGTCAGGCGGTCCTTGGTAGTGCTTTTAAGCGCGGTCACCTACAGCTTAGTAACCGCGTTCCAGCACCGCCAGCTGGTCCTCGGTCGTGCCATTGGCTCTTGCACACTGGGGCAACGCATCTGGGTTCCAGCACCGCCAGCTGGTTCTCGGCAGTGTTCTTGACACAGGTACTCCCTCGTGCCAAGCCTGGTTTCAGCATCGTCAGCTGTTTCCGGGTTGTGTCAAGCTCGCTGAGACGCCTATGCTTGCCCCGTCGTGGTGCGGTCGGGTTAGCCAACTCCAGGGTGCCTCCAGCTTAGGAGCTTCCTATGTGGGCTGCGTGAACTGGTAGTCAAGGCTGGTTCTGTAGTGCCAGTAGGCCCAGCTCCCCCTGTAGGACTGTTGGGGTTCGGTAACTGCGGCTGCCTCGCGGCCTAGCTGTTCTCTCCTCTCCTGTGGGCCTTGGGGTCCACCACCTGGTTCCAGCACCGTCAGCTGGTTCCGGGCCGAGCCTTTGGCTTAGGTGCCTCCTCCTGGGTATCCGAGTTCCGCCAACGTCAGGCGGTCCTTGGTAGTGCTTTTAAGCGCGGGCACCTACAGCTTAGTAACCGTGTTCCAGCACCGCCAGCTGGTCCTCGGTCATGCCATTGGCTCTTGCACACTGGGGCAACGCATCTGGGTTCCAGCACCGCCAGCTGGTTCTCGGCAGTGTTTTTGTCACAGGTACTCCCTCGTGCCAAACTTGGTTTCAGCACCGTCAGCTGTTTCCGGGGTGTGTCAAACTCGCTGAGACGCCTATGTTTGCCCCGTCGTGTTGCAGTCGGGTTAGCCAACTCCAGGGTGCCTCCAGTTTAGGAGCTTCCTATGTGGGCTGCGTGAACTGGTAGTCAAGGCTGGTTCTGTAGTGCCAGTAGGCCCAGCTCCCCCTGTAGGACTGTTGGGGTTCGGTAACTGCGGCTGCCTCGCGGCCTAGCTGTTCTCTCCTCTCCTGTGGGCCTTGGGGTCCACCACCTGGTTCCAGCACCGTCAGCTGGTTCCAGGCCGAGCCTTTGGCTTAGGTGCCTCCTCCTGGGTATCCGAGTTCCGCCAACGTCAGGCGGTCCTTGGTAGTGCTTTTAAGCGCGGGCACCTACAGCTTAGTAACCGGGTTCCAGCACTGCCAGCTGGTCCTCGGTCGTGCCATTGGCTCTTGCACACTGGGGCAACGCATCTGGGTTCCAGCACCGCCAGCTGGTTCTCGGCAGTGTTCTTGTCACAGGTACTCCCTTGTGCCAAGCCTGGTTTCAGCACCGTCAGCTGTTTCCGGGTTGTGTCAAGCTCACTGAGACGCCTATGCTTGCCCCGTCGTGGTGCGGTCGGGTTAGCCAACTCCAGGGTGCCTCCAGTTTAGGAGCTTCCTATGTGGGCTGCGTGAACTGGTAGTCAAGGCTGGTTCTGTAGTGCCAGTAGGCCCAGCTCCCCCTGTAGGACTGTTGGGGTTCGGTAACTGCGGCTGCCTCGCGGCCTAGCTGTTCTCTCCTCTCCTGCGGGCCTTGGGGTCCACCACCTGGTTCCAGCACCGTCAGCTGGTTCCGGGCCGAGCCTTTGGCTTAGGTGCCTCCTCCTGGGTATCCGAGTTCCGCCAACATCAGGCGGTCCTTGGTAGTGCTTTTAAGCGCGGGCACCTACAGCTTAGTAACCGTGTTCCAGCACCGCCAGCTGGTCCTCGGTCGTGCCATTGGCTCTTGCACACTGGGGCAACGCATCTGGGTTCCAGCACCGCCAGCTGGTTCTCGGCAGTGTTCTTGTCACAGGTACTCCCTCGTGCCAAGCCTGGTTTCAGCACCGTCAGCTGTTTCCGGGTTGTGTCAAGCTCGCTGAGACGCCTATGCTTGCCCCGTCGTGGTGCGGTCGGGTTAGCCAACTCCAGGGTGCCTCCAGTTTAGGAGCTTCCTATGTGGGCTGCGTGAACTGGTAGTCAAGGCTGGTTCTGTAGTGCCAGTAGGCCCAGCTCCCCCTGTAGGACTGTTGGGGTTCGGTAACTGCGGCTGCCTCGCGGCCTAGCTGTTCTCTCCTCTCCTGCGGGCCTTGGGGTCCACCACCTGGTTCCAGCACCGTCAGCTGGTTCCGGGCCGAGCCTTTGGCTTAGGTGCCTCCTCCTGGGTATCCGAGTTCCGCCAACGTCAGGCGGTCCTTGGTAGTGCTTTTAAGCGCGGGCACCTACAGCTTAGTAACCGTGTTCCAGCACCGCCAGCTGGTCCTCGGTCGTGCCATTGGCTCTTGCACACTGGGGCAACGCATCTGGGTTCCAGCACCGCCAGCTGGTTCTCGGCAGTGTTTTTGTCACAGGTACTCCCTCGTGCCAAACCTAGTTTCAGCACCGTCAGCTGTTTCCGGGGTGTGTCAAACTCGCTGAGACGCCTATGCTTGCCCCGTCGTGGTGCGGTTGGGTTAGCCAACTCCAGGGTGCCTCCAGTTTAGGAGCTTCCTATGTGGGCTGCGTGAACTGGTAGTCAAGGCTGGTTCTGTAGTGCCAGTAGGCCCAGCTCCCCCTGTAGGACTGTTGGGGTTCGGTAACTGCGGCTGCCTCGCGGCCTAGCTGTTCTCTCCTCTCCTGTGGGCCTTGGGGTTCACCACCTGGTTCCAGCACCGTCAGCTGGTTCCAGGCCGAGCCTTTGGCTTAGGTGCCTCCTCCTGGGTATCCGAGTTCCGCCAACGTCAGGCGGTCCTTGGTAGTGCTTTTAAGCGCGGGCACCTACAGCTTAGTAACCGGGTTCCAGCACCGCCAGCTGGTCCTCGGTCGTGCCATTGGCTCTTGCACACTGGGGCAACGCATCTGGGTTCCAGCACCGCCAGCTGGTTCTCGGCAGTGTTCTTGTCACAGGTACTCCCTCGTGCCAAGCCTGGTTTCAGCACCGTTAGCTGTTTCCGGGTTGTGTCAAGCTCACTGAGACGCCTATGCTTGCCCCGTCGTGTTGCAGTCGGGTTAGCCAACTCCAGGGTGCCTCCAGTTTAGGAGCTTCCTATGTGGGCTGCGTGAACTGGTAGTCAAGGCTGGTTCTGTAGTGCCAGTAGGCCCAGCTCCCCCTGTAGGACTGTTGGGGTTCGGTAACTGCGGCTGCCTCGCGGCCTAGCTGTTCTCTCCTCTCCTGTGGGCCTTCGGGTCCACCACCTGGTTCCAGCACCGTCAGCTGGTTCTCGGCAGTGTCTTTTGCTCTTGTACCTTCTGCTCCCCATCCTGGTTCCAGTACCATCAGCTGGTTCCGGGCAGAGCCTTTGGCTTAGGTGCCTCCTTCTGGGTATCCAAGTTCCACCAACGTCAGGTGGTCCTTGGTAGTGCTTTCAGGCACGGGTACCTCCTGCTTAGTAACCGGGTTCCAGTAACGTCAGCTGGTCCTCGGTAGTTCCATTGGCTCTTGGACCTTCGGCTACCCATCCGGGTTCCAGTACCGTCAGCTGGTTCTCGGCAGTGTCTTTTGCTCTTGTACCTTCTGCTCCCCATCCTGGTTCCAGTAACGTCAGCTGGTTCCGGGCAGAGCCTTTGGCTTAGGTGCCTCCTTCTGGGTATCCGAGTTCCGCCAAGGCCAGGCGATCCTTGGTAGTGCTTTTTAGCATGGGTACCTCCTGCTTAGTAACCGGGTTCCAGTAACGTCAGCTGGTCCTCGGTAGTTCCATAGGCTCTTGAACCTTCGGGTAGCCATCCGAGTTCCAGTTCCATCAGCTGGTTCTTGGCATTTTCTCAGCCTTCTTGTACCTTCTGCTACATTTCCAAGTTTAAGACCCTATAGTCGACGACCCGGAAGACCACCCCGATGACGACGACCCGGAAGACCACCCCGATGACGACGACGACGACCCGGAAGACCACCCCGATGACGACGGCGGAGACGACGACGGCGGAGACGACGACGGCTGAGACGACGACGGCGGAGATGACGACACTGGAGACGACGACCCTGGAGACGACGACATGGAAGACCGAGAAGCAGAAGAACAAGAGGCTGCAGAACAAAGAGCAGAAGAACATTAAGCATAAGACTTAATATCAGAGCAAAAGATATTATCTAAACTATATGCAGAAGAAGACTAAGCAGTGTATGGGGGTGAGTCCGTTCCTCCTCGTGGTGCCCCTGGATAAAGCCTGATGCTGCAGGCCAAACTGAACGCGGACAAATGTAACTTTTGTGACTGGCAGAACGGAAGGTGTAATCTTCCAACTTTTATAGATAACAACTACGGGAATGCCTGTCACAAATGAGAATATGATGAAGAAGTAGAATAGGAAGAATAATAACAGTGGAATAAAAAGAATATGTAGAATAGGAAGAATAATAATAGTTGAATAAAATGAATATGAAGAATGTAATAAAATAAAAAAATAGGTAGAAGATGAAGAAGAAGATGAATAAGGTGAAGAAGAAGTTGATGTCAAAGATGCTGATGATGATGAAGATGAAAGTGTGGGAAAAGTAAAAAAAAAAAAGAAAAAAAAGAAGGGGAAGGGCGTGGAATAGTGAAACATCAATATCTGACAAAATAAAAAAAAATTTACATACTCAATATCTTTTTCACTCCGAACGTCTTTAAAAAAAAAAAAAACATGCTATTCTATTTGATTGGGCTAAACCTCATTGCCTTTAATGTCTCCGCCACCTCCCACAATACATCCTACATTATTCTTAGTTGTTTTCCTTGATGTAGAATGAACCTACAAGGAAAGAAAGGGTTTATTTTAATTCCGATATTTTGGTCCCATTGACTTGCATTGGGATCGGGTATCGGTATCGGCGATATCCGATATTTTTTGAATATCGGCCGATCCCAACCGATACCGATACTTTCCGATATCGGAAGGTATCGCTCAACACTATTCTTTACAATTTGATTATTCTGATCACGAAATCATTTTTTCCTTTCTCTAAGCAGCGATTCTTCTCAGATCTCATCGATCCTCCTCAGATCTCATCAATCCTCCTCATATTTCATCGATCCTCCTCACATCGCACCGATCTGCCTCACATCGCAATGATCCTCCTCAGATCTCATCAATCCTCCTATCTCAGTGATTCTCCTCAGATCTCATTGATCCTCCTCAGATCACACCGATCTGCCTCAGATCGCACCTATCCTCCTCAGATCTCACCAATCCTCCTCAGATCTCACCTATTCTCCTCAGATATCATCGATCCTCCTCAAATTGCACTGATCTGCCTCACATCCCACCGATCCTCCTCAGATCTCACCGATTCTCCTCAGATCTCACCGATCCTCCTCATATTGCACCGATCTGCCTCACATCGCACCGATCCTCCTCAGATCTCATCAATCCTCCTATCTCAGTGATTCTCCTCAGATCTCATCGATCCTCCTCAGATCGCACCGATTCTCAGATCTCACTGATCCTCCTCAGATCTCACCAATCCTCCTCAGATCTCATCGATCCTCCTCATATTGCACCGATCTGCCTCACATCGCGTCGCTCCTCCTCAGATCTTACAAATCCTCCTCTGATCTCACCGATTCTCCTCAGATCTCATCGATCCTCCTCATATTGCACCGATCTTTCTCACTTTGCACCGATCCTCCTCAGATCTTATCAATCCTCCTCAGATCTCACCGATCCTCCTCAGATCTTATCAATCCTCCTCAGATCTCACCAATCCTCCTCAGATCTCAGCAATTCTCCTCAGATCTCACCAATCCTACTCAGATCTCACCAATCCTCTTCAGATCTCACCGATCCTCCTCATATCTCACCAATCCTCCTCAGATCTCACCAATCCTCCTCAGATCTCAGCAATTCTCCTCAGATCTCACCAATCCTACTCAGATCTCACCAATCCTCTTCAGATCTCACCGATCCTCCTCATATCTCACCAATCCTCCTCAGATCTCACCAATCCTCCTCAGATCTCAGCAATTCTCCTCAGATCTCACCAATCCTACTCAGATCTCACCAATCCTCTTCAGATCTCACCGATCCTCCTCATATCTCACCAATCCTTCTCAGATCTCACCAATCCTCCTCAGATCTCACCGATCGAGATCTCACCGATCCTCCTCAGATCTCACCGATTCTCCTCAGATCTCACCAATCCTACTCAGATCTCACCAATCCTCTTCAGATCTCACCGATTCTCCTCAGATCTGACCGATTCTCCTCAGATCTCACCGATTCTCCTCAGATCTCGCCAATCCTCCTCAGATCTCAGCGATTCTCCTCAGATCTCACCAATCCTACTCAGATCTCACCAATCCTCTTCAGATCTCACCGATTCTCCTCAGATCTCAACAATCCTACTCAGATCTCACCAATCCTCTTCAGATCTCACCGATTCTCCTCAGATCTCAACAATCCTACTCAGATCTCACCAATCCTCCTCAGATCTCACCGATTCTCCTCAGATCTCACCAATCCTACTCAGATCTCACCAATCCTCTTCAGATCTCACCGATTCTTCTCAGATCTCACCGATTCTTCTCAGATCTCACCGATTCTCCTCAGATCTCATCGATTCTCCTCATATCATCACTTCTGATGTTTTACAATCATTCCGTTCATGTATTTACCCCATGACTCCCATGGGAGATAACCTGTAATGGTGACATTGCTGGGGGTCCTCCCTTCTTTCCCCTCTAACACAGGGGCATTATATTGATTAGTAAAGGGAATTGTTGCACTTTGTCCCCCATTAGCTCTGTGGTCTTTGTTAATGGATTTCACTTAAAAAGCTGCAGAATTTCACCCTGTGGTAACGACGTGGGAAATGTAGCACCCGGTAGTGAGGAACACAGAGGGTCCCCCCTATGCTGGGGGTCTGGACATGGGCTGTGACCAGGGGAGGGAGATGTACAAGAGTGCAAACAGCTGTACACTACCATTATGATTATCATCATCATCATCAACACGTCCCTTCCTTTAATTAACCCTCTGGCTGCCGGAGAGCTTTGAGGACTGACTGTAATGTAGAGTAAGGAAATATATTCAGGTATACATATATTCTATTGATGACTACAATAAAAAAAATCATCTATGAACAAACCAGATGTAGTGTTGAATTACTATATAAACTTATTTGTAGTTATTAATTAACTTTTCCAGGGTGAGAGCACAGTAATATGGTCCTGTAAAGAAAATAATGTCATAATGGATGATGGGGTGATCATCCCTTTAAAGAACTTCAGGCAACAAATGGGATAAAATCCATAACTGACATTAATGTGGCTGATAATTTCTGTAGAATAATCAGTTGATGGTGTAATATTAGATTGGGATCAGATCTGGACAATCTGAGGTTTTAGTGTACGGAAAATTCCTGCAAACAGGAAAGGGGTTTCTTACAGTTACAGCAGGAAAAGTTTTGGAAAGCAGCGACCACCAGGGGCCGTCATGGCGGATCCTCAGACGGCAGCGAGAAGCCTCCTATGGATATTGGTCACTGAGGTTTATTAATTTCCCAATGACTGATTTACCCGCAGACCAGAGAAATATCGGCGAGGACGCGATGACTCAGCGAGGACGAGTACTTCACCACAAGGTGACTCCAACTCTTCACCATTCATGTTCACACTTACATTTACACTGTGGTTTTTTTTTTTTATTGCGTTTTTACGAATGGCAGCAAAAATGCAAACAATATAGTCAGACAAGATTATCAGAGCTTCCTGGGACTTGTAGTTCTTATGCCATATTCACATGTAACAAATCTATATATTTATTTGTTTAAAGAAACCACTTTACCTGACCAAGCAGAGATGTGTTATTTCTCTGTATGGAGCCTGGAAAAAAGAAACCGTTAAAAGAGCAGAATCAAAGCTTTTCTCTAAAAAAAAATGCTTCCGTATTGAAGATTGTCCCAATGCAATCAAGGAGGAGGAAAGGTTGGTCCTAGGAGGATGCTGGGACTTGTAGTGTTCACGACATGCGCCGTACATGTACTGTGCATGTCGTGTCTCTCCCATTGATGTTGGCACCAGCACAGATCCCACATCTTTCCGTGCACATGTCAGCTGTTTTCAACAACTGACATGTGCCCCCAACAGCTGTGGGTGGAATCTTGATCCACCTGCAGCTGTTAACCCGATAAATGCCGCTGTCAATCTCTGACAGCTGCATTTAATGTGATTGCGTCGAAAGTGCGTTACTAATCCGTCGGCACTCGTATCACATGACCACGGGTCGCCAGTAGGTTGGCATGACAACCCGGGGGTCTGCAGGAGACCCTTGTGGTTGTCAGTGTCGGATTGCTATGAGCACCACCCAGCAGTCGGCACTCCTAGCAAGTGAGCATTTCTGCTATACACAGGCGATCGGACAACTGCAGCTTCTAGTCTCCCATGGAGATTATTGAAGCAAGTGAAAAGTAAGAAAAAAAAGTTTTTCAAAATATAAAAATATAAAAAAAAATGTAAAAGTTCTAATCACCCAACTTTTGCTCCATTCAAAATAAAACAATAAATAAAAATAAAAATACCCATATTTGGTCTGGTTGCATTCAGAATCGCCCGATCTATTAATATCTAAAAAGAATCCAATCGGTAAACGGCGCAGCAAAAAAAAAAGTCAATCCGCCAGAATTAGGTTTTTATTGTTGCTGCAAGATTGCATTATAATGGAATAATGGGTGATGAAAAGATCGTATCCACACCAAACTAGTATCAGTAAAAATGTCCAGTTGGCACACAAAAAATAAGCCCTCACCGGCCACGTATGCTGAACAATGGAGACGCTACGGGTCTCGGAAAATGACTCAATTGTTTTTTATTTTTAACAAACTTTTGACATGTTTGGAATCCACAAACTCGTAATGACCTGGAGAAAAATAATGGCAGGTCAGTTTTAGCATTTAATGTAAATGCTAAAAAAAATTTCACCACAGTTGGAATTTTTTTTCCCGTTTTCTAGTACACGGTATGGTAAAACCAATGATATCATTCAAAAGTACAACTCTTCCCGCAAAAAAACAAGCCCTCACATGGCCATATTGATGGAAAAAAATTGATATGGCTCTGGGAAAAATGGTAGCAAAACATCAAAACACCAAAAAATGAAAAAAGGGCTGTGGCGTGAAAGGGTTATGGGATGGGGCTGCATGGAACAATGGGATACGCTGCCACCAGACTCCTCTTATCGCCAGTGGGAGCAAAGAATCGGACATGCTGAAATCCAACAGCGCCATCCTTTCATCCTTTCAATGTTTGCCGGCAGTGGAGAGTTGAGAGAGCCCCATACACATTGGATACATCCATTTCTTCCAGAATCAGGAGATTCAGTGGACGATTAGTGTGTGTTCCTGATTGGTTGTGTCAGAAACAACATGTGGAACCAATCCACAGGGGTACATGATAAATGTACAATGTGTGGAAGCCCCAGTGGTGAGACCCCCTAACAATCATTAGAATGGAAGCGCCAAAGAGCATTTGCCACCACTGCGCCAATCACTGTCTACAGAAGCTCTGGTCGCACATGCTCAGTACAACTAAATTCCACAGGGGCCCAATTCTGAATATTGGCGGAAGTCTCATTATCAGGAACCTTATGATCATACAGTTCGTTTATTTTCTGGTAATAAATATTTTTATCTCCGTATTTTTTTTTGGAAGTGCATTTGAACAGCAAGGTTGATTGCTGTTGAGGGGAACTAGAAAAAAAAAATCTATAAATCTTCAGCAGAGCGAGTGTGAGCGAGCTGAGTGTGTCCTGAGTGTAAGTGTGGACGGCGGTAAGTGTGACTTGTGATTCAGTGACTTTGGATTCAGGGAGTTTCCAGGGGAGGAATTGCTGTCTGATTTTTATTAATACTTTGTATTTATTTATTTATTTTTTTTATTGAACTGTTCTGTCTGGTGCAATCCCCATTAGGAAATGTGCTCCACGATTGTTAATGCCATCCAGTGCACATCTTGCCACATGTATGCAGTCCTTGAGCAGCCGGTCGAGGGTGCATACTGCTGTGCGAGATGTGAGCATGTTGTGCATTTGGAAACCCAGATTCTGACTCTAAATGTGCAGCTGGCAACACTGCGATCCATTGACAATATGGAGAGGAGTCTTCTGGTCACGGAGCAGACGCTCAATGGGACAGATGAGGGGGGTGATGGTGGGATGGAGCTGCAGGACAATGAAGTAGCAAGCTGGGTGACAGTTAGGAAGCGGGGTAGAGGGAAGAATGCTAGGGAGGCTAGTCCTGATCTGGAACACCCCAATAAGTTTGCTAAGTTGGCAGATGAGGGGGGTGCCAGTACAGGGGTAGCACTGCTGCAGCCAGGCATGTCCTCTGAAAGCCGGAGGAGTGACTGCTCCAGTAAGGAGGGAAATAGGAGAGCAGGGCAGGCCAGACAGGTGCTGGTAGTGGGGGACTCAATTATTAGGGGAACAGATAGGGCAATCTGTCACAAAGACAGGGATCGTCGAACGGTGTGCTGCCTACCTGGCGCTCGAGTCCGACACATCGCTGATTGGGTGGACAGATTATTGGGAGGGGCTGGTGAGGACCCAGCGGTCATGGTGCACATTGGCACTAATGACAAAGTTAGAGGTAGGTGGAAGGTCCTTAAAGATGATTTCAGGGAATTAGGCTGCAAGCTGAAAGCAAGGACCTCCAACGTGGTATTTTCCGAAATACTGCCTGTACCACGTGCCACGCCAGAGAGGCAACGGGAGATTAGGGAGGTTAATAAGTGGCTCAAGAATTGGTGTAGGAAAGAGGGGTTTGGGCTCCTGCAGAACTGGGCCGACTTCTCAGTTGGCTACAGGCTCTACGCTAGGGACGGGCTGCACCTCAATGGGGAGGGTGCAGCTGTGCTGGGGGAGAGAATGGCTAGAAGGTTGGAGGAGCGTTTAAACTAGGAATTGGGGGGGAGGGTATTCATTTTATAGGAGGGGAAGATAGTGCAGACAGAGACCTGGGTACAAATAAGGAAGTTGGGGGTGGCGGTGGCATGGGGGGTGGGGTCAGAACAGTTAATAATTTAAGAAATAGAAGTACAGAGAGGAACATAAAGTGCATGTATACTAATGCCAGAAGCCTCGCCAACAAAATGGACGAATTAGAACTAATGTTGTTGGAGCATAATTATGACATGGTGGGGATATCTGAAACGTGGCTGGATGAGAGCCATGACTGGGCTGTTAACTTGCAGGGCTACAGCCTGTTCAGAAATGACCGTACAGATAAGCGAGGGGGAGGGGTGTGTCTATATGTAAAATCATCCTTAAAACCCATCCTGCGCGATAATATAGGTGAATTTATTAAAAATGTAGAATCCCTGTGGGTGGAGATAAGGGGAGGGGGAAAAAATAATAAATTACTGATAGGGGTTTGTTATAAATCTCCAAAAATAATGGAAGCAATGGAGAATATCCTCGTAAAGCAAATAGATGAAGCTGCGACTCAAGGAGAAGTCATTATTATGGGGGACTTCAACTACCCTGAAATAGATTGGGGAATAGAAACCTGCAGTTCCAGCAAAGGTAATCAGTTTTTGACAATTATGAGAGACAATTACCTTTCACAACTGGTTCAGGACCCAACAAGAAGGGGGGCACTGCTAGACCTAATATTAACCAACAGGCCAGACCGCATATCAAATATAAGGGTTGGGGGTCACTTGGGAAATAGCGATCACAAAATAATAAGTTTTCAAGTATCCTTTAAAAAGATGTGTAGTAGAGGGGTTACAAGGACACTAAACTTCATGAGGGCAAATTTCCAACGGATGAGAGAGGATCTTGGTGCAATTAACTGGGACGATATCCTGAGACACAAAAATACACAAAGAAAATGAGAGACGTTTATTAGCATCCTGGATAGGACCTGTGCACAGTATATACCGTATGGGAATAAACATACTAGAAATAGGAGGAAACCAATATGGCTAAATAGAGCTGTAAGGGGCGCAATAAGTGACAAAAAGAAAGCATTTAGAGAATTTAAGGAAGTAGGTAGTGAGGAGGCATTAAATAAATACAGAAAATTAAATAAATTCTGTAAAAAGCAAATCAAGGCAGCAAAGATTGAGACAGAGAGACTCATTGCCAGAGAGAGTAAAAATAATCCTAAAATATTCTTTAACTACATAAATAGTAAGAAACTAAAAAATGATAGTGTTGGCCCCCTTAAAAATAGTCTGGGTGAGATGGTGGATGAGGATGAGGAAAAAGCCAATCTGCTAAATGACTTTTTTTCATCAGTATTTACACAAGAAAATCCCATGGCGACAAAATGTCTAGTGATAAAAATTCCCAATTAAATGTCACCTGCTTAACCCAGCAGGAAGTGCGGCGGCGTCTAAAAATCACTAAAATTGACAAATCTCCGGGCCCGGATGGGATCCACCCCCGAGTACTGCAGGAATTAAGTACAGTCATTTATAGACCATTATTTTTAATCTTTAAAGACTCCATAATAACAGGGTCTGTGCCACAGGACTGGCGTATAGCAAATGTGGTGCCAATATTCAAAAAGGGAACAAAAACTGAACTCGGTAATTATAGGCCAGTAAGCTTAACCTCTACTGTGGGTAAAATCCTGGAGGGCATTCTAAGGGACGCTATACTGGAGTATCTGAAGAGGAATAACCTCATGACCCAGTATCAGCACGGGTTTACTAGGGACCGTTCATGTCAGACTAATTTGATCAGTTTCTATGAAGAGGTAAGTTCCAGATTGGACCAAGGGAACCCAGTGGATGTAGTGTATATGGACTTTTCAAAAGCTTTTGATACGGTGCCACACAAAAGGTTGATACATAAAATGAGAATAATGGGGATAGGGGAAAATATGTGCAAGTGGGTTGAGAGCTGGCTCAGGGATAGGAAACAAAGGGTGGTTATTAATGGAGCACACTCGGACTGGGTAGCGGTTAGCAGTGGGGTACCACAGGGGTCAGTATTGGGCCCTCTTCTTTTTAACATATTTATTAATGACCTTGTAGGGGGCATTCAGAGTAGAATTTCAATATTTGCAGATGACACTAAACTCTGCAGGGTAATCAATACAGAGGAGGACAATTTTATATTACAGGATGATTTATGTAAACTAGAAGCTTGGGCTGATAAATGGCAAATGAGCTTTAATGGGGATAAATGTAAGGTCATGCACTTGGGTAGAAGTAATAAGATGTATAATTATGTGCTTAATTCTAAAACTCTGGGCAAAACCGTCAATGAAAAAGACCTGGGTGTATGGGTGGATGACAAACTCATATTCAGTGGCCAGTGTCAGGCAGCTGCTACAAAGGCAAATAAAATAATGGGATGCATTAAAAGAGGCCTAGATGCTCATGAGGAGAACATAATTTTACCTCTATACAAGTCACTAGTTCGACCACACTTAGAATACTGTGCACAGTTCTGGTCTCCGGTGTATAAGAAAGACATAGCTGAACTAGAGCGGGTGCAGAGAAGAGCGACCAAGGTTATTAGAGGACTGGGGGGGTCTGCAAAACCAAGATAGGTTATTACACTTGGGGCTATTTAGTTTGGAAAAACGAAGACTAAGGGGTGATATTATTTTAATGTATAAATATATGAGGGGACAGTACAAAGACCTTTCTGATGATCTTTTAATCATAGACCTGAGACAGGGACAAGGGGGCATCCTCTACATCTGGAGGAAAGAAGGTTTAAGCATAATAAGAGACGCGGATTCTTTACTGTAAGAGCAGTGAGACTATGGAACTCTCTGCCGTATGATGTTGTAATGAGTGATTCATTACTTAAATTTAAGAGGGGACTGGATACCTTTCTGGAAAAGTATAATGTTACAGGGTATATACACTAGATTCCTCGATAGGGCGTTGATCCAGGGAACTAGTCTGATTGCCGTATGTGGAGTCGGGAAGGAATTTTTTTCCCCAATGTGGAGCTTACTCTTTGCACATGGGGTTTTTTTGCCTTCCTCATGTTAGGTTAGGCTATGGGTTGAACTAGATGGACATATAGTCTTCCTTCAACCTTAATAACTATGTAACTATGTAACTATGTATGGACATGGCCATAATAAAATTCAATTCTTATCTCATACGGGGCCTCAATGTGTCCAACATGTTATGTCTAGTCGTCTATATGAGAAGATTAACGATGGCGCTCTTCAGTGAATGCTGAGATGTAACTGTGTTCTCTTATTAGAAATGTAGCCTCACCAAGGTGCTCCAGGTGTCCAGGAGTCTATGATATAGGTCCATATGGTCTCTGTGTGGCACCACATTGGGTCTGTGCACTGTGTTCGTTAAGAGCCTTCAGGTTCAGGAAATCTTTAGGTTTTCTTATCTCATAAAAGTTGGACAATTATAGGAAGGAGGAGAATCTAGTTCCCTGCAGCAAAATATTTTTGACCTTAAATGACAGACGACTTTCTAAGCGTCAACTGAGACTTCCTTATTCCAAAAGGTGGTGGTTCTCCGATGGAACCTAGAAACTTCCCGATCTCCTGGGTGCCACATTGATCTGCAGAACATCTCCAAAATGGAGAGGCAGGTCGGGTGCCATTATCGCTCCATGTCTGGTTGGTTTCTATCTGATGCTAAATGTATTGTTTACTACTCTGTGTCATCTGCCTGCCCTGGGCAGGACATAGCGTAGGAGGTGGACGTGTGGAGAGCATCTCCCAGTATTCCGCATCCCTCATTAGTGCACCCCCTGCCCCTGAGAAGGAGGAGAGCAGCTGAAGCCCATTTCCTGATAACTTTATTAATGAGAGGGGGTCTCATTCACATTCCAAGTGGCTTGTAGGGAGATGAAAGTGAAGGACCAGGAGACATGTCCTCATGTGATTGTGACTGTAATGAGAGGGTCCACAAAGCTGCTGAACACTTCAAAAGCCCCTAATAGATGCTAATGACCTGAATATGGAGCAGGAGCTCTTACAGGGGAAGAAAAGGGACCTTGTGGAAGGGCAGAGGATGCATTTTACAATCCCTCATAGAAAGGTCTCCAATGAGTTTGCATAGGATATAGCCCTGGCTGATGCTGCTGTCTCTTCCATGGACTCCTAGACACCCCAGGGAGACCTCTTGTCTGGACTTGTGACATTTCACACTTATCATGGGGAGCTATGGATTAAGTGATCTGACATCTGCCCCTGGAGAAACCTGGATCTTATCCCTGGTAAAAGAGAGAAGGGGCTGAACAGGAAAAAAAACCTTCTAGACTCCTATCACATAGAAGGTCCGAGCTTCTGTCCTTCCTCTATGACGAAAAAAACAATTCTGGGACATATGTAGGAGCCATGAGTGTCACAAAGTCATAACCATTAGATGGCTGCTGGCCGAACGATGCGTCAACTCATGGTGCAGTCTACATCCATGTCAGCCGACTCTCCCATACACAGGAGCACTGGGCCGAGCCTCCGAGTTCTCCACCAGAAATTAAAGGACAACAACAAAAACAAGGAAAATGTCAAGACAACATATATCAGCCAAGAGGTCAAAGAAACCCCTAAAAAATAGCTTTTAATGGACATGCTCTAAAAACATACAGGATACTCAAATTCATTAATGTGGAGTAAAGGTTCCCGGCGGCTACAGGAGGACAGAGAAAAGTCCGAACACGGGTCAATATGATCGTTCTGTCATCGCACATCAATGTCGGCGAGCGGCCGACAACAGGGAGTCTCATTCTGCCACAACCGAGGAATTAATACATAAAGACAGAGAGGTAGATGATAAGAGGTGGTGCGGATGGACCAACGAGGGCGCAAACCTCACACCCCAAAATACAAGGAGCAAAAATGGAGGCAGCGCGTCCTGCAATCAAACTTGTACTTGTTTTATTAAATATTTTCACCAAATAAAGCAAGTGTGAACAGGGACAATGTAATCTCTGTTTATTATCCCTAGTTATTACTTTACAAAACATATATAACCATGTAAAGAACATACCCAGGTTATACCAGCTGTATATGTATAATTATATACAGGCGATGCCCAGGTTATACCAGCTGTACATGTATAATTATATACAGGAAATACCCAGGTTATACCAGCTGTACATGTATAATTATATACAGGAGGTGCCCAGGTTATACCAGCTGTACATGTATAATTATATACAGGAGATGCCCAGGTTATACCAGCTGTACATGTATAATTATATACAGGAAATACCCAGGTTATACCAGCTGTACATATATAATTATATACAGGAGATGCCCAGGTTATACCAGCTGTACATGTATAATTATATACAGGAAATACCCAGGTTATACCAGCTGTACATATATAATTATACACAGGTGATGCACAAATTATACCAGCTGTACATGTATAATTATATACAGGAGATGCCCAGGTTATACCAGCTGTACATATATTATTATATACAGGAGATGCCCAGGTTATACCAGCTGTACATATATAATTATATACAGGAGATGCCCAGGTTATACCAGCTGTACATATATTATTATATACAGGAGATGCCCAGGTTATACCAGCTGTACATATATAATTATGTACGGGAGTTACCCAGGTTATACCAGCTGTACATATATAATTATATACAGGAGGTGTCCAGGTTATGCCAGCTGTACATATATAATTATATACAGGAGATGCCCAGGTTATACCAGCTGTACATATATTATTATATGCAGGAGATGCCCAGGTTTTACCAGCTGTACATATATAATTATGTAAGGGAGATACCCAGGTTATACCAGCTGTACATATATAATTATATACAGGAGATGCCCAGGTTATACCAGCTGTACATATATAATTATATACAGGAGATGCCCAGGTTATACCAGCTGTACATATATAATTATATACAGGAGATGCCCAGGTTATACCAGCTGTACATATATAATTATATACAGGAGATACCCAGGTTATACCAGCTGTACATATATATAATTATATACAGGAGATGCCCAGGTTATACCAGCTGTACATATATAATTATACACAGGAGATACCCAGGTTATACAGCTGTACATATATTGTTATATACAGGAGATGCCCAGGTTATACCAGCTGTACATATATTATTATATACAGTAGATGCCCAGGTTACACCAGCTGTACATATATAATTATGTACGGGAGATACCCAGGTTATACCAGCTGTACATATATAATTATACACAGGAGATGCCCAGGTTATACCAGCTGTACATATATAATTATATACAGGAGATGCCCAGGTTATACCAGCTGTACATATATAATTATTTACAGGAGATGCCCAGGTTATACCAGCTGTACATATATAATTATATGCAGGAGATGCCCAGGTTATACCAGCTGTACATATATAATTATATACAGGAGATACCCAGGTTATATCAGCTGTACATATATAATTATATACAGGAGATGCCCAGGTTATACCAGCTGTACATATATTATTATATGCAGGAGATGCCCAGGTTTTACCAGCTGTACATATATAATTATGTAAGGGAGATACCCAGGTTATACCAGCTGTACATATATAATTATATACAGGAGATGCCCAGGTTATACCAGCTGTACATATATAATTATATACAGGAGATGCCCAGGTTATACCAGCTGTACATATATAATTATATACAGGAGATGCCCAGGTTATACCAGCTGTACATATATAATTATATACAGGAGATACCCAGGTTATACCAGCTGTACATATATATAATTATATACAGGAGATGCCCAGGTTATACCAGCTGTACATATATAATTATACACAGGAGATACCCAGGTTATACAGCTGTACATATATTGTTATATACAGGAGATGCCCAGGTTATACCAGCTGTACATATATTATTATATACAGTAGATGCCCAGGTTACACCAGCTGTACATATATAATTATGTACGGGAGATACCCAGGTTATACCAGCTGTACATATATAATTATACACAGGAGATGCCCAGGTTATACCAGCTGTACATATATAATTATATACAGGAGATGCCCAGGTTATACCAGCTGTACATATATAATTATTTACAGGAGATGCCCAGGTTATACCAGCTGTACATATATAATTATATGCAGGAGATGCCCAGGTTATACCAGCTGTACATATATAATTATATACAGGAGATACCCAGGTTATATCAGCTGTACATATATAATTATATACAGGAGATGCCCAGGTTATACCAGCTGTACATATATTATTATATGCAGGAGATGCCCAGGTTTTACCAGCTGTACATATATAATTATGTAAGGGAGATACCCAGGTTATACCAGCTGTACATATATAATTATATACAGGAGATGCCCAGGTTATACCAGCTGTACATATATAATTATATACAGGAGATGCCCAGGTTATACCAGCTGTACATATATAATTATATACAGGAGATGCCCAGGTTATACCAGCTGTACATATATAATTATATACAGGAGATACCCAGGTTATACCAGCTGTACATATATATAATTATATACAGGAGATGCCCAGGTTATACCAGCTGTACATATATAATTATACACAGGAGATACCCAGGTTATACAGCTGTACATATATTGTTATATACAGGAGATGCCCAGGTTATACCAGCTGTACATATATTATTATATACAGTAGATGCCCAGGTTACACCAGCTGTACATATATAATTATGTACGGGAGATACCCAGGTTATACCAGCTGTACATATATAATTATACACAGGAGATGCCCAGGTTATACCAGCTGTACATATATAATTATATACAGGAGATGCCCAGGTTATACCAGCTGTACATATATAATTATTTACAGGAGATGCCCAGGTTATACCAGCTGTACATATATAATTATATGCAGGAGATGCCCAGGTTATACCAGCTGTACATATATAATTATATACAGGAGATGCCCAGGTTATACCAGCTGTACATATATAATTATATACAGGAGATGCCCAGGTTATACCAGCTGTACATATATAATTATATACAGGAGATGCCCAGGTTATACCAGCTGTACATATATAATTATATACAGGAGATGCCCAGGTTATATCAGCTGTACATATATAATTATATACAGGAGATGCCCAGGTTATACCAGCTGTACATATATAATTATATACAGGAGATACCCAGGTTATACCAGCTGTACATATATAATTATATACAGGAGATGTCCAGGTTATACCAGCTGTACATATATATTATTTACAGGAGATGCCCAGGTTATACCAGCTGTACATATATAATTATATACAGGAGATACCCAGGTTATATCAGCTGTACATATATAATTATATACAGGAGATGCCCAGGTTATACCAGCTGTACATATATTATTATATACAGGAGATGCCCAGGTTATACCAGCTGTACATATATAATTATATACAGGAGATGCCCAGGTTATACCAGCTGTACATATATTATTATATACAGGAGATGCCCAGGTTATACCAGCTGTACATATATAATTATATACAGGAGATACCCAGGTTATACCAGCTGTACATATATAATTATATACAGGAGATACCCAGGTTATATCAGCTGTACATATATAATTATATACAGGAGATGCCCAGGTTATATCAGCTGTACATATATAATTATATACAGGAGATACCCAGGTTATACCAGCTGTACATATATAATTATATACAGGAGATGCCCAGGTTATACCAGCTGTACATATATAATTATATACAGGAGATGCCCAGGTTATACCAGCTGTACATATATAATTATATACAGGAGATGCCCAGGTTATACCAGCTGTACATATATTATTATATACAGGAGATGCCCAGGTTATACCAGCTGTACATATATAATTATATACAGGAGATACCCAGGTTATATCAGCTGTACATATATAATTATATACAGGAGATGCCCAGGTTATACCAGCTGTACATATATTATTATATACAGGATATATAACTTACACCCTCTGGGGTTTCAGTGGAGGAGGCTTCCCCGGCCCTAGTTAATGTTCTAGTTCCATGTACTGCGCCCCCTACTGCTGCACCGCTGCCGCCAGTCCTCATTTCCTCCGCAGTGTGAATTGTAGCTAATCTCTACAGTGTCTGGTAAATTACAAGCCGTCGTCCCCATGCTCCATTCCTCTGCGCCCCACGGTCCCAACACAGGGGAACATCTCCCCCTCAGGTGCACACAACCCCCAGATGGTGACTTGTCCATCCTGAGCAGACAGGGACCCCCGAGCCCCTGCCCCGTCCTGCTGGCTAATTACATACTCCCACTGGGTCCCACACTCCTAATTACAGAAGTCAGGGGTCTTGTTTCCCCAGGAGGTGGGAGAAGTAAGAGATGGTGGGAGGAGGGGGCTGGAGGCCATTGTCACCAGCTATGGGTCTAGGATCACTTACCAGGTGATCAGAGAAGGCGCTGGAGGATCAGCCGAGTTTTGACAAATTAGAGGCCAATTTGGGGAATTTCGGGCTAATATCCCAGCACTTTGCCATTTGCACTTTGTCTTGCAGATTAGGGGCCGGATTCATCATTTGTTTTGGTTTTCAGCTTCGTTTTTTTCTTTTTGTCTTTTATTTTCATTGACATTTTTTGCTCCAAATTCTTCAAATTGGTGAAAATAGTTCACGAATTTTGTGCAAAATCAAAATATATCCTTTATTCTCATTCATCATTTGCTTTTCTTCCAGTCACTTTTGGGGTCTAATTCATTATTGCATTTGCGCTATTCTTAAAAAAAAAAGTTGAAAACGTTTTTGCGCAAGCGAGCTCTATCCTCTCCTTTTATTCATTAATTTTATACATGATTTGTATTTTTGTGCAACGTTTGCAACACCTTTAACGGGTCAAGGGAAATTTGGCACTAAAAAGGCCTGTGCAGATTCGGGCGGCGCCATCGTGGAGGAGGAATATTTATTCTTCTCCAGCAAGATGGTGCCACCGACACCTGCGCAATAGCAGCTATTGGACCTCTGTACACACCGATAGCTGCTACTGTGCATCTGTTTTATTTTCTTCAGCATGTACAAATATTCATCATGTAAATTATGGGGCAGGTCAGAGGGATCAGTGACCTGTCAGCAGTCTGCATTATGAATATCTAATCAGAGCACCACATGAAGACCCCCACAGCCTCACAGCCTCGCCCACAGCCACACCCACAGCCCCACCCAGGAGCACGAGCATATCATTAACTCAAAACTGAAAATAAAGATTAAATATTAACCACAAGACAGATTTCATCCCCAGGTATCAGTGTAATCAGTATAACGGCGCCGACCTGACACTGTCTGTAGTTACTGAGCACAATCCTGCTGACAGGTTCCCTTTAAGGACTGAATGGAACATCAAGGGGAAGATTATTATTTGTATTGTTATTTTTTTTTAGAGCACCATTGATTCCATGATGTTGTACATGAGGAGAGGTTACTAGTAGTGATGAGCGAGTATACTCGTTGCTCAAGTTTTCCCGAGCACGCTCGCTTGACCTCCGAGTATTTATGACTGCTCAGAGATTTAGTTTTCTTTGTGGCAGCTAATGATTTACAGCTACTAGCCAGGCTGAGTACATGTGGCTATTCCCTAGCAACCAGGCTACTCCCACATGTACTCAGCCTGGCTAGTAGCTGTAAATCATTCAGTTGCCGGGATGAAAACTAAATCTCTGAGCAGTCATAAATACTCGGAGACCACCCGAGCGTGCTCGGGAAAACCCGAGCAACGAGTACACTCGCTCATCACTAGCTACTAGAGATGAGCAAATATGCTTGGAAAACGATCGCCAAACATAAATTCGGCACGAATATGGTACATTCGGATTCATGATCGGTAACAAGAGTATTTTTTTTTAAATCGAAAAAAAGTCGGTAACATTTGGTAACAGATAGAATAATAACCGGCAATTCATGTGCCACAATCAATAAAATCACAGAGTGAAAGGTTAGAATAGAATAGATATATACACATAGAACACATACTGTATACAGTATATATAGATGTCAATGGCACACACATATATATATATGTATTTATATTAGATAGTTAGATACATGAAAAGCTGGCAATTCAGGTGTCGTGTACTGTAAGATCATTGCAGGAGCTGACAGGATAGAATAGATGGATTACATTCTGTAAATACACATAGAATAGATAGATATATCGATGTCAGTGACAAATACAATTAGTACAGTGTGTGTGCAAATTATTGTACATGTATTTAATTATTAAAAGATTAATTTTAGGAAAATAATGGTGTGGGCTCCCGCTCAATTTTCGTAGCAAGCAGAAGGAAAGCCGACAGCTTGGGACAGGTGTTTATAGCCTGGGAAGGGGGTAATACCCATGGAGCTTCCCAGGCTATTAATATCAGCTCACAGCTGTATAATTAGCCTTTACTAGCTATTAAAATGTGGGACCCTAAAATAAATGACGCAGGATCCCCCTATAATTAATACTCAGCAAAGGCTATGCAGACAGCAGCGAGCTGATATTAATAGCCTAGGAAGGGGCCATGGATACTGGCTTCCCCCAGGCTAAAAACATCAGCTCTCAGCCACCCCAGAAAAGGCACATCTCTAAGATGTGCCAACTCTGGCTCTTTGCCCAGCTCTTCCCACTTGCACTGAGGCGCGGGCAAGTGGGGTGATAGTTGGGGAGGTTGATATCACCTTTGTATTGTCAGGTGACATCAAGCTCCAAGGTTAGTAATGGAGAGGCATCACTAAGACACCCGCATTACTAACCCCATAGTCACATTGTAAGAAAACACAGACACCCAGAAAAAAGTCCTTTAATTGAAAAAAAGACACAGACTCCTTTAATAATCTTAATTAAACCATACTTGCGACCTTGCCCGTTCCTCCAATACCCTCATCATCTGCAAAAGAGGTAAAAAAAACAAACACTATTCCTCACCTTTCCGCAGAGATGCTTTTGGTCCATTTGTCCCACGACGGGTTCAGTTCTCCTACATCCATATGGCACGACCATGCAGCCTGTCATGCAGCAGACACTGACCACCGTGTGCTCGGTGTCTACCTGTGAACTGATATTTCCTTTCTGAGGGCACCACAGAAGAGAAGAACAGAAGAGAGGTGCAAAATATAGCAAGGAAGCAACAAGTTGAAAATCCTTCTCTTAAAGCTCACAGACTGGCTTTAAACATCAAAACATCAATACAATGTCAGAACACAATGGGGGACAGAATATTAAGCTGCACCCAAAAGGTGATGGGTGGACAAAGGAAAACATCTGTGTTAACCTAGACAGACTGCAGCCAGAAAACAGAATGAAAACACTCAGAGAAAAGGTGTGCCTCCTGTGGCTTGGTGGAAATAGAAGTCCACCACAAAACAGAAGCTCAAGTGATCAAATCCAGGCGCATGACAGTTTCAGCAACATGGTGGTAGAGAGTGTGTCCCAAGTCTCCACATCCTGATTGATGGATCTGGCCCATTTAAGTTTTAGGTCTTTAGACACATGGACACGTGGCCTGAGCTTGCCCCTTACTCCATGGAGGTACTGGCTTTCCCTTCGGAGAGTGTACTGTCAGAACATGTGTTTAGCATGGCAGGAGTTGTGATCACAGACAGGTGCATGCGCCTGTCCACAGCCAACGTGAGCAAGATCACATTCATTAAAATGAACCAGCTGTGGATCCCAAAGGATTTGATTGTACTTTTGGCTGAATATAGGAGAATACCAGCCACACCGAGCCACCTTTAGACTCCACCGCAGTTTGTTTGTTTTATTTTCCATTCACAATGTTTTGTGGCCTACACAAAATTTAAAAAAGAGAGTGTTTTGCAGAGTACAACCACACAGGCTGCTTTGCAGAGTACCCTCACAGAGGCTCTTTTTAGAGTACTCACGTAGAGACTCATGCAGAGTATACAAACAGATTGTTCCGTCACAGTATTCCCACAGACATGGTTGCAGAGTAAACAAATGTGTTTTTATGCACAATACTACCACAGACACAGGTGCAGAGAATAACATTTTTTAGGCACAAAACTCATACAGATACAGTGACAAATTATTTTATAGGCACACTACTCGCACCGACACAGCTGCAAAGTACACAGAGAGGATTTTTGGCACAGTATAGACGTAGATTCAGATTCAGGTCTGGGGAACGGGCGGGCCAGTCCATGGCTTCAATGCCTTCATCTTGCAGGAACTGCTGACACACTCCAGCCACATGAGGTCTGGCATTGCCCTGCATTAGGAGGAACCCAGGGCCAACCACACCAGCATATGGTCTCACAAGGGGTGTGAGGATCTCATCTCGGTACCTAATGGCAGTCAGGTTACCTCTTGTGAGCACATGGAGGGCTGTGCGGCCCTCTAAAAAAATGCCACCCCAAACCATTACTGACCCACTGCTGGGTCATGCTGAAGGATGTTGCAGGCAGCAGATCGCTCTCCACGGCGTATCTAGACTCTGTCATGTCTGCCTCATGTGCTCAGTGTGAACTTGCTTTCATCTGTGAAGAGTACAGGGCGCCAGTGGTGAATTTGCCAATCCTGGTGTTTCTGCTGCAAATGCCAAGCATCCTGCACGGTGTTGGGCTGTGAGCACAATCCCCATCTGGGGAAGTCGGGCACTCAGACCATCCTCATGGAGTCAGTTTCTAACCGTTTGTGCAGACACGTGCACATTTGTGGACTGTGGAGGTCATTTTGCAGGGCTCTGGCAGTGCTCCTCCTGTTCCTCCTTGCACCAAGGCAGAGGTAGTAGTCCTGCTGCTGGGTTGTTGCCCTCCTACGGCCCCTCCACGTCTCCTTGTGTACATGCTTGTCTCCTGGTAGCGCCTCCAGCCTCTGGATACTACGCTGACAAACACAGCAAATCTTCTTGCCACAGCTCGCATTGATGTGCCATCCTGGATGAGCTGCACTACCTGAGCCACTTGTGTGGGTTGTAGAATCCGTCTCATGCTACCACGAGTGTGAAAGTACAACCAACATTCAAAAGTGACCAAAACATCAGCCAGAAAGTATTGGTACTGAGATGTGGTCTGTGGTCCCCACCTGCAGAACCACTCCTTTATTGAGTGTGTCTTAATAATTGCCAATAATTTCCATCTGTTGTCTATTCTATTTGTACAACAGCATGTGAAATTGATTGTCAATCAGTGTTGCTTCCTAAGTGGACAGTTTGATTTCACAGAAGTTTGATTTACTTGGAGTTGTATTCTGTTGTTGCCTTTATTTTTTTGAGCAGTGTATATTCGATTTTCGCACAAGTTCTAAAAGTAGATAAAGAGAATAAGATTAAAGAAATCATTAGACTTTGTCATCAATAATTGAGGAAAATTATCCAAAATCATAGGTCTGTGAGTAGAAAAAGTTTGTGATCCCTTCGGTGTAGCAGATAATTTTAATTTGACATTATAATCTGGGGTTCTCAGTCAATGTAATGCCAATAAGGTGCAAATTGATGACCTGTTTTATTTAACCTTTTAGTGACCAATCCCATTTTGACCTTAAGGACCAGGCCAAATTTTTTAAACCTGACCAGTGTCAGTTTTTGTGGTAATAGCTCTGCAACCCTTCATCATATCCCACTGATTCTGAAATTGTTTTTTGTGGCACATTGTACTTTATGATAGTGGTAAATTTAGGTCGATATGTTTCGCATTTACGTATTAAAATGCCAGAACTTTTGGCAAAAATGTAGAAAAATTCACAATTTTCAAAATTTTAATCTTTATATCCTTAAATCATGCAGTGATGCTGTACAAAATAATTAATAAACATTTTCCATATGCCGACTTTACATCTGCTTAATTTTTTAAACATCGTTTTCTTTTGCTAGGATATTAGAAGGGTTAAAATTTACAAGCAATTTCTCATGAAATGTACAAAACCTGTTTCTTTAGGGACCTATTCAGATTCAAATGGATTTTGAGGGGTCTATATATTGGAAACTCCCAAAAAAGTTATACCATTTTGAAAACTGCACTCCTCAAGTACTTCAAAAGTGCTGTCAGGAAATTTTGAACCATTCAGGTGCTTCACAGGAATTAATGCCAAGTGGAATGGAAGAAAAAATTATTTTAAAATGTTGCTTTAGCCCCAGTTTTTTCCTTTTTGCAGAGCCTCCCTTAGATAACAAAATAGCAGAAACCCCACAAATGACTCCATTTTGGAAACTAGATCCATCATGGAATTCATCTAGGGGTGTGTTGAGTAGAGTGGAGCAAATTTTTCAAAATTCAGTTCCGATTGTGATCTGCTGCGAATATTCTTTTTGCGGCATTCGCCGAACACAGCCGAACGTCACTGGAGTCAATGGGAGTAGAAATACGTTTGGAACCGATCAAACATAAATTCGGCACAAATAGTGTAAGAATATGGCAAATTCAGATTCGGTGACCAATTCCGAAGATATTCGCTCAACTCTACTGTTGAGCTTATTGAACCTGTAGGTGCTTCACAGAACATTTAAAAATGTGAATGTGAAAATGAAAATTATGTTTTTTTCTGCTAAAACACTTTAGACCCAAAATGTAGGCGTGCACTCGGTATTTTTAACCTACAGGTGATTTACGAACCGTTATAACATTTAAATGTGTAAACAAAAAATTTAATTTTTCCACTAAAATACTGTTGTAGGACCAAATGTGTGCCCCCGCAGAATGTTGTGCGCCCATGTATTATAGCATCCCCCATACATTGTGCCTAGCTAGATTGTGCTTCTGGAGACATGGACCCCGGAAACTGTTAATTGGGCTTTCCATGCTACAATGTTGCCAAACATGAGGCTGCTTACTGCTGTTTTGCCACATACATTTCTCCGGATTTTAATTGAGGGAGTGTTGTAGACGTTTTTGTTCTACCAGTAAACTTGAGCCCCTATATTTCTATAGACGGACCTGACTACGGGCTGGTTTTGTTCTGGATCAATTAGGGTTTTTATTGGTAACCTTTTGGAGTACATAATATTTTGTGATTGCTTCTAGAATAAGGTTGGGATCACTTTCTTGTATTCTACGCTGAGCTCTTAAGTCGGGGCTTCTGAGTAAATCCCACAAAAATGCGATTCGGACGCCTCTACGGAACCACCCACCTTGGCAGATGGAGACAGATGGAGACACTTTGGACTACATTTGGCATCTGCTCTGGTAGTATCCATCTTTTTAGGCATGCACAGATCTGTGGTCTTCCACTTTTATCCGCAAAAGAAAACACCTAAAATGATGGCACACAGCCGGAGTAGAGACCAGATGAAATCCAAGATGACTTCATCTGCCTGATAAGTGTTTCCGTTGGGGTTTTAGCCTGGATTTCAGTTTTTGGGATTTAGGCCGAGGTCACACTTGTTTGTGCAAGGCGAGTCTCTCGCATCAATACCCATCACAGCCACTGGCACTCATGACTAGAGCGTTCAGCTGCATAGAAATACATGCAGATGCACACTCCGGCCCCGAGTGTCGGCGGCTGTGCCGGGTATTGATGCGAGAGACTTGCGCGAGTTTCTGGCATTGCACACGCAAGTGTGACACCAGCCTTACACAGAAACCGTGACTTAAGTGCTCAGCGGAGAGCGCAGGATAAATGTGACTCGAGTTTTGTTCTGTCTTTTGGGAGACACAATGAACAAATAGACAGCAGTACAAGGATAGTTTTGTTTTTTTTTGCTCTGTTTGCCGTGCGGTATTAGGGTATATGTCCACGGGCTGGATTACATCCAGATTAGCCGCGGATTGAGCGCTGCGCAGAATCGCAGCGTTCAACCTGCAGCGTCCAGATGTTACAGCATAGTGGAGAGGATTTTATGAAATCACGTCTTCAAAATGCGTGCAAACACGCATCCGGCGGTCATGCGTTTACGGACATGTGGTGCGTCTTGTTAGAACTCAGCATGTCTGTTTACCTTGCGGCAACGCTCCTTCGCCCCAAGGTAAATAACAGGATCCTATATATAGGGTGCGGTGATTCCGGATGTGTGCAATGAACACATCCGGAATCACGAGCGTACAGAAGGGGTGGCGGTTTTCCACTCCATCCAAAGCGCTCACAATCCGGACCGTGGATACATACCCTAAGTGATAAGGGGGATATATTCTTCAGGTCGGTGCGATTACAGCGATACCAGATTCATATATTTTTTTCATGTTTTGCTACTATCACACAGTAAAAGTGCTTTTTTTATGAAAAATAAATTTTTTGGGTTACCAGAGCTGTAACTTTTTTTTATTTTTTGGCAAACAAAGCTGTATGAGGGCTTATATTTTGTACGACAAATTGAATATTTTTGTGAATGAACAAAGCCGGCAATTCAATTATTGTTTTATTTTTTTCGCGGTTCATCGTGTGGTAACAGTGATAAGACCGATCTTTTCTTCAGATCAGTATGATTACAGCAGTACCAGATTTATATTTTTTGTTATGCTTTGCTACTTTTACATACTAAAAGCAATATTTTACAAAAAATGTATTTGTTTTCGCATCACCATATTCTGAGAGCTGTAAAAAAATTTTTTTAGAAATAGCAGATGCCTTATTAATGGATCTGTTGCCCATTGACTCCAATGTTAAAAAAAAGGGGTCAGACAGAAATCAGTTAGTGAATAGTGGACTAAAAATTTTTTGTCAGCACAACTTTTATCCCAGTGGATTCCGGCTGGATCCATTCTAATGGATCATTACTGGACATGCCAACATAGACTGTAAAAGTAACACATGGCCATGGCCCCTGGCCTTGAATCCCAATGAGGGTGAGCAGCTGGAAGCTTCTGCTGAAATGGTAATGTCATAGGTGTGAAGAGCCCACTGCATTGTATGGTGATCATAAAGAAAAGGAAGGTCCTCAGGAGGCCAGCAGGTTTCCACTCACACCTTCTGTAAAGACCAAAGAGAAGAAGACCCCATTCATGATGACTTGAATCACCAACTGACAGAAAATGAGGACTTCCAATGTAAATTAACATGGGTACATTTCAATGTGCCTTCCTTGTTTATGTTGAGGCCAAATAATTTTTTTTGCACATTTTGTATACCTGAGAGAAAGAAGGTGCTATTTGTACATTTTAGGTCTAATTGTGGCAAGGGCCATTTTGATATGCATAACATCATTCGCGTCCGTACAAAATCAACTAATAAAAGTTAATTCTCTGTGGTCCAACATTAAATTATCTCTCCCCTAATGTGATGACAGGAGCGTCTTCTCTTTGGTGAGGTGTGATGTTAGGTGGTAATGATGATGCTGCTGCTCCTCAGGCGGTCTCTCCTCAGCATTACTCTCTGCCCAGAGCCTGACTCATCTGCGTCCTCAGCATTACTCCCTGTCTTCAGTACATTTCTTCAGCGTTACTCTCTGTCCTCAGGCTCTTTCCTCAGCGTTAATCTCTGCCCCCAGACTGTCTCCCCGGCATTACTCTCTGCCCAGAGGCTGTCTCATCTAAGTTCTCAGCATTACTCTCTGTCATCAGTCCATTTCTTCAGCGTTACTCTGTGCCCACAGACTGTCTCCTCAGCATTACTCTCTGCCCAGAGGCTGTCTCATCTGTGGCCTCAGCATTACTCTCTGTTGTCAGTCGTTTCCCTCAGCGTTACTCTGTGCCCTCAGACTGTCTCCTCAGCATTACTCTCTGCCCAGAGGCTGTCTCATCTGTGGCCTCAGCATTAGGCTATGTGCTCACGTTCAGGATTGTTCGCAGAATTTTCCTGATCAAAACCGGATTCCTTTCGCAGGAAATTCCCACGCTTTTTTTTGCGCTTTTTCTAGCAGAGTTTTCGTGTGTTTTTTTCCGGAGCATCCCAATACAATAATATAGCGGCAAAACCACAGATTTTCTGCAAAATTAACCCCTTTACCCCCAAGGGTGGTTTGCACGTTAATGATCGGGCCAATTTTTACAATTCTGACCACTGTCCCTTTATGAGGTTATAACTCTGGAACGCTTCAACGGATCCTGGTGATTCTGACAGTGTTTTCTTGTGACATATTGTACTTCATGATAGTGGTAACATTTCTTTGATATTACCTGCGTTTATTTGTGAAAAAAACGGAAATATGGCGAAAATTTTGAAAATTTCACAATTTTCCAACTTTGAATTTTTATGCAATTAAATCACAGAGATATGTCACACAAAATACTTAATAAGTAACATTTCCCACATGTCTACTTTACATCAGCATAATTTTGGAACCCAAATTTTTTTTGTTAGGGAGTTATAAGGGTTAAAAGTTGACCAGCTCATTTTTACAACACCATTTTATTTTAGGGACCACATCTCATTTGAAGTCATTTTGAGGGGTCTATATGATAGAAAATACCCAAGTGTGACACCATTCTAAAAACTGCACCCCTCAAGGTGCTCAAAATCACATTCAAGAAGTTTATTAACCCTTCAGGTGTTTCACAGGAATTTTTGGAATGTTTAAATAAAAATTAACATTTAACTTTTTTTCACAAACAATTTACTTAAGCTCCAATTTGTTTTATTTTACCAAGGGTTACAGGAGAAAATGAACCCCAAACCTTGTTGTACAATTTGTCCTGAGTACGCCAATACCCCACATGTGGGGGTAAACCACTGTTTGGGCGCATGACAGAGCTTGGAAGCGAAGGAGCGCCATTTGACTTTTTAATGCAAAATTGACTGGAATTGAGATGGGACGCCATGTTGCGTTTGGAGAGCCCCTGGTGTGCCTAAACATTGAAACCCCCCACAACTGACACCATTTTGGAAAGTAGACCCCCTAAGGAATTTATCTAGAGGTGTGGTGAGCACTTTGACCCACCAAGTGCTTCACAGAAGTTTATAATACAGAACCGTAAAAATAAAAAATCATTTTTTTTTCACAAAAATTATCTTTTCGCCCCCAATTTTTTATTTTCCCAATGGTAAGAGAAGAAATTGGAACCAAAAAGTTGTTGCACAATTTGTCCTGAGTACTCTGATAGCCCATATGTGGGGGTAAACCACTGTTTGGGCGCATGGGAGAGCTCGGAAGGGAAGGAGTGCCGTTTGACCTTTCAATGCAAAATTGACAGGAATTGAGATGGGACGCCATGTTGCGTTTGGAGAGCCACTGATGTGCATAATCATTGAAACCCCACACAAGTGACACCATTTTGGAAAGTAGACCCCCTAAGGAACTTATCTAGATGTGTGGTTAGCACTTTGACCCACCAAGAGCTTCACAGAAGTTTATAATGCAGAGCCGTAAAAATAAAACAAAAATTTTTCCCACAAAAATTATTTTTTAGTCCCCAGTTTTGTATTTTCCCGAGGGTAACAGGAGAAATTGGACCCCAAAAGTTGTTGTGCAATTTGTCCTGAGTGCGATGTTACCCCATATGTGGGAGGGGAACCACCGTTTGGGCGCATGGAAGGGCTCGGAAGGGAAGGAGCGCCATTTGGAATACAGACTTAGATGGAATGGTCTGCAGGCGTCACATTGCGTTTGCAGAGCCCCTAATGTACCTAAACAGTAGAAACCCCCCACAAGTGACCCCATATTGGAAACTAGACCCCCCCACGAACTTATCTGGATGTGTTGTGAGAACTTTGAGCCCCACAAGTGTTTCACTACAGTTTATAACGCAGAGCCGTGAAAATAAAAAATCTTTTTTTTCCCACAAAAATTATTTTTTAGCCCCCAATTTTGTATTTTCCCAAGGGTAACAGGAGAAATTGGACCCCAAAAGTTGTTGTCCAATTTGTCCTGAGTACGCTGATACCCCATATGTTGGGGTAAACTCCTGTTTGGACACACGGGAGAGCTCGGAAGGGAAGGAGCACTGTTTTACCTTTTCAACGCAGAATTGGCTGGAATTTAGATCGGACGCCATGTCGCGTTTAGAGAGCCCCTGATGTGTCTAAACAGTGGAAACCCCCCAATTATAACTGAAACCCTAATCCAAACACACCCCTAACCCTAATACCAACAGTAACCCTAACCACACCTCTAACCCTGACACACCCCTAACCCTAATCTCAACCCTATTCCCAACTGTAAATGTTATCTAAACCCTAACTGTAACTTTAGCCCCAACCCTAACTTTAGCCCCAAACCAAACTGAAGCCCTAACCCTAACCCTAGCCCTAACCCTAGCCCTAACCCTAACCCTAACCCTAGCCCTAACCCTAACCCTAACCCTAGCCCTAACCCTAGCCCTAACCCTAACCCTAGCCCTAACCCTAACCCTAATCCAAACACACCCCTAACCCTAATTCCAACGGTAACCCTAACTACACCTCTAACCCTGACACACCCCTAACCCCAATCTCAACCCTATTCCCAACCGCAAATGTAATCCAAACCCTAACCCTAACTTTAGCCCCAACCCTAACTGTAGCCTTAACCCTAACTGTAGCCCTAACCCTAGCCCTAACCATAACCCTAGCCCTAGCCCTAACCCTAACCCTAGCCCTAACCATAACCCTAACCCTAACCCTAACCCTAGCCTGCTATGAAAGGTAATTCAGTACCACAATGGACATAGAGGTCAGTGCACATACAGTGACCTGGCAATAACCCAAAAAACAAGAACGAGCTCTGAGACGTGGGAACTCTGTTGACCGCAATCCCTGATCCTCTCAAACCACACTAGAGGCAGCCGTGGATTGCGCCTAACGCTGCCTATGCAACTCGGCACGGCCCGAGAAACTAGCTAGCCTGAAGACGGAAAATAAGCCCACCTTGCCTCAGAGAAATACCCCAAAGGAAAAGGCAGCCCCCACATACAATGACTGTGAGTTAAGATGAAAAGACAAACGTAGAGATGAAATAGACTTAGCAAAGTGAGGCCCAACTTTCTGAACAGAGCGAGGATAGGAAAGGTAACTAACGGCACGGAGGTACACCCTCTGCGTCCCAGAGCTTCCAGCAAGCAGAAAAAACAAACTGACAAGCTGGACAGAAAAAAACAGCAAACAAAATAGCAAAGAAGAACTTAGCTATGCAGAGCAGCAGGCCACAGGAACGATCCAGGAGGAAACAGGTCCAACACTAGAACATTGACTGGAAGCCAGGATCAAAGCACCAGGTGGAGTTAAATAGGGTAGCACCTAACGACTTCACCATATCACCTGAAGAAGGAAACTCAGAAGCCGCAGTACCACTTTCCTCCACCAACGGAAGCTCACAGAGAGAATTAGCCAAAGTACCACTTGTGACCACAAGAGGGAGCTCTGCCACAGAATTCACAACACTAGCCCTAACCCTAGCCCTAACCCTAACCCTAGCCATAACCCTAACCCTAACCCTTGCCCTAACCCTAACCCAAGCCCTAACCCTAATGGGAAAATGGAAATAAATTACTTTTTTTAATTTTATTTTTCCCTAACTAAGGGGGTGATGAAGGGGGGTTTGATTTACTTTTATAGCGGGTTTTCTTAGCAGATTTTTATGATTGGCAGCCGTCACACACTGAAAAACGCTTTTTATTGCAAAAAATATTTTTTGTGTTACCACATTTTGAGAGCTATAATTTTTCCATATTTGAGTTCACAGAGTCATGTGAGGTCTTGTTTTTTGCGGGACGAGTTGACGTTTTTATTGGTAACATTTTCGGGCACGTGACATTTTTTGATCGCTTTTTATTCCGATTTTTGTGAGGCAGAATTACCAAAAACCAGCTATTCATGAATTTCTTTTGGGGGAGGCGTTTATACCGTTCTGCGTTTGGTAAAATTAATAAAGCAGTTTTATTCTTCGGGTCAGTACGATTACAGCGACACCTCATTTATATCATTTTTTTATGTTTTGGCGCTTTTATACAATAAAAACTATTTTATAGAAAAAATAATTATTTTTGCATCGCTTTATTCTGAGGACTATAACTTTTTTATTTTTTTGCTGATGTTGCTGTATGGTGGCTCGTTTTTTGCGGGACAAGATGACGCTTTCAGCGCTAAAATGGTTATTTATATCCGTCTTTTTGATCGCGTGTTATTCCACTTTTTGTTTGGCAGTATGATAATAAAGCGTTGTTTTTTGTCTCGTTATTTTTTTTTTCTTACGGTGTTTACTGAAGGGGTTAACTAGTGGGACAGTTTTATAGGTCGGGTCGTTACTGACGCAGCAATACTAAATATGTGTACTTTTATTGTTTTTTTTTAATTTAGATAAAGAAATGTATTTATGGGAATAATTTTTTTTTTTTTTTTCATTACTTAGGATTTTTTTTTAAATTTTTTTTACACACTTGTAAAAAATTTTTTTTAACTTTTTTACTTTGTCCCAGGGGGGGACAATACAGATCGGTGATCTGCCAGTTTGCACAGCACTCTGACAGATCACCGATCTGTCTCAGAGCGCTGCAGCGTTACCAAGTGCCTGCTCTGAGCAGGCACTTGGTAAGCCACCTCCCTCCCTGCAGGACCCGGATCTGCGGCCATCTTGGATCCGGGACTTGCTGCAGGGAGGAAGGTAGGAAACCCTCGCAGCAAGGCGATCACATCGCGTTGCTGCGGGGGTCTCAGGGAAGCCCGCAGGGAGCCCCCTCCCTGCGCGATGCTTCCCTGAACCGCCGGCACATCGCGATCATGTTTGATCGCGGTGTTCCGGGGGTTAATGTGCCGGGGGCGGTCCGTGACCGCTCCTGGCACATAGTGCCGAATGTCAACTGCAATAAGCAGCTGACACCCGGACGCGATCGGCCGCGCTCCCCCCGAGAGCGCGGCCGATCTCCTATGACGTACTATTCCGTCCTTGGGAAGTAGGGCCCACCCCACATGGACGGAATAGTACGTCTAATGGCAGAAAGGGGTTAATGAACATGCTGCGTTTTTTTCCACAATGCAAAAAAAACGCAGCATGGGCACAAAAATTGCGGAATGCATTCTAATAATAATAATGATAATAATAATTTTTATTTATAATGGGATGCTTAATGTAAGCGTTTTTTAAAATGTGGCAAAAACGCTAAAAAAAGTGAAAAATCCTGAATGTGGGCACATAGCCTTACTCTATGCACTCAGACTATCTCCTCCGTGTAAGGCCGGTTTCACACGTCAGTGGCTCCGGTACGTGAGGTGACAGTTTCCTCACATACCGGAGACACTGACTCACGTAGACACATTGAAATCAATGTGTCTCTGCACATGTCAGCGTGTTTTCACGGACCGTGTGTCCGTGTGCAAAACACGGAGACATGTCAGTGTTCGTGGTAGCGCACAGATGACACGGACCCATTAAAGTCAATATGCGGCTCCTCCTCCCATAGGGGTGGAGCCGCATATTCATTACTGTAATGGGCGGCCCCACATGACCGCCCATACAGGAGAAGGTGTGGCGAGGACAGGACCACGAGGGAGCCGGGTGAGTATTTTAATAACAGCGGGCGGGCGCACAGGTTGACAGGGATCTTTATTTTAAACACGAGAAACAAAAAAAAAAGGATTTATCATATCTTCTCTACAGCAAACGCTGCTGCAGAGAAAATATGAATGGCAGCTTCAGCACCAGATGCAGGGGACAGCGCTTATCTCTAGCGCTGTCTCCTGCACGGTGCGTGTGGTACCCAGTCGGCACACGTGTGCCACACTAATGTGCCACAGAAACGCACGGGCACACGGACACGGATAATTCTGTACCGATTTTTCCGGTACCGGAATTATCTGGACGTGTGAGACTGGCCTAAGGAGAGGGAGGAGTGTCTTGATAAGGATACCTTCAGGTCATTAAAGTTCTGTGGATGCATATTAAAATATATATTTTTGTAATTTAACCCTTTTACGACTTCTGACGTATATGTACATCATAGATTGCCTCCCCCTGTTTGGTGCCGGTTCCGGTGCTGAGCCTGTACCGTTTCGGACAACTGATCTGATCAGCTTACATGTGCCCTTAACAGTTGGGGCTGGAATTGCGATTTAACATGTTAAATGCCGCTGTCAATCTCTGACAGCAACATTTAACCCGGATGCGCATCATTAGGTCCATCCATCGGCGCCCCTAGCATATGACCGAGGGCAGCACAAGAGATCAGAAGATCACAGTTTCAAGTTTCCTAAGGAGAGCATTGAAGCATGTAAAATGTAAAAAAAATAAGTTTTTAAAAATATAAAAGTTCGAATCACCGACCATTTACACCATTGAAAATAAAACAATGTAAAAAAAAATAAAAAAGTACACCTATTTGGTATCGCCGCATTCAGAATCGCCAGATTTATCAAGATGTAAAAAGAATTAATCTGATCTATAAACGGCATAACAAGAAAAAAATCAAAACGCAAGAATTACGTTTTTTTGGTCTCTACAGCATTGCAAGAAAATGAAATAAAGGGCGATCAAAACATTGTATCAACCCGAAAATGTTATCAATAAAAAAGTCAGCTCGGCACACAAAAAAAATATGCCCTCACCTGGCCCCAGATTCAGAAAAATGTTAACACAACGGCTCTCAGAAAACGGGGCCTTTTTTTCTACCACTTAAACAAAAAAGAACCTATATATGTTTAGTATCTGCGAACTCGTAATGATCTGGAGAATCATAATGGCAGGTCCGTTTCAGCAATTAGTGAACATGGTAAAAAAGCAAAACAAAAAAACAATTGTGGATTTGCACTTCCTTTGCAATTTGCAATTTTACCGCTCTTGGAAATTCTTCCCGTTTTCCAGTACACTATATGGTAAAGTCAATGGTGTCGTTCAAAAGTTCAATTCGTTTTGCAAAAAACAAACCCTCACATGGCCATATTGATGGAAAAATAAAAAAAAGTTATGGCTCTGGGAAGAAGTGGAGCAAAAAAACAAAAGGCAACAACATAAGGTGGTAAAAATATTTATTAAAAATAAATTTGGTTTCAAGAGACCTACCAGTTGCAAAATGCATAAGGCATGAATTAATGGACGGGAAAGTGGAAGTGCTGATGATGGTGCACGCAGATGCCAAGGACGTGGAGCAGGTGCAACTATGCCTTTTTCTGGAGCACAAGAAACACTCCCATCCACCACACATAGGTTCCTGTCGAACTTTGCAGGGAGGCATGGTACACAACTTCTGAAACCAGTGCAGAGCAAATAGGTGGTTGGCTGGATAGTAGGTAATGCTTCCAGCAGGCTTGGCGGCACCACCCAGTCTTCAACACGGTCCAGTCTTCAACACGGTCCACTCTCACCAGCTTAAAGTCTTGATCACTTAATCCTCACCCTGATCCTCCTTCCTCCCACCATGTTGAGTCCCAGGACAATAATGATCCTACACTAGGAGTCTCTGAGGAGCTGTTTACCACAACATTTCTTGATTGTGGCCTCTCAACCTGCTGTTCCAAGAGGGACAGGACAACATGTTGTTTAGTGATGCACAAAACTTAGCTCAGCTACAACCAAAAGAACATGATGGTGGGGAATGGCAAATTTGGGATACGGAGGAGAAAGGTTATGATGAGACATAGTTGCTGCTAAGTCTTGTTAAGAAAATGATAACCTTTGGCACTCAAATAAGTCAATAAAATTGTGTTTGAGACAAAAGTTTCAGTTTTATTAATCGCCGATTATTCAGGAAACAACAGAAAATGAATGCAACGTTTCGGCAACATTGCCTTTGTCAAGGGTATCTGTAGATGACATGGTCAGCGGGATCCCAGTGCTTCAGTGCTGCATGTGGCCTCACATAGTCAGCTGTTAATAAAACTGTAAATTTTGTTCAAACACAACTTTATTGACTTATTTGAGTGCCGAATGTTATCATTTTCTTACTACGATTGCATATCCTTCAAAGCACCACCTCTCCATTAAAGGAGTGCATCACTTTTGACTGACTTAAATTGTTGTTCAGCCACAAAGTCAGGAGGACCAGTGTATGGTGGTGGAAGACGATGTGGTGGATGATGAAATCCCCGACCCAACCTAGGAAGCTGGCATGCAGAGCGAAGCCAGCAGCGCTGAGGGGGAGAGATCGGCAGCACTGCAACAAACAGGAAGAGGCAGTGGGGTGACCAGAGGGAGAAGACGGCAACTGTTCTGCAGAGCACCGACATTCCTGAATTTTTCTGTCAACGAGTTAGGTATTCCCCAGTCTGGAACTTTTTTAAAGAAAGTTCTGAGACCAACAAAATTGCCATTTGCAACTCGTGCGTTGCAAAAATCAGCAAGGGCCTGACCACTAAGAACCCAACAACCACCAGTATGATCAGGCACATGTCATCTAAGCACCCAACTTGGTGGGCCGAACGTCTGGGTCCACGATTGGTGCCATCGGGTGACAACACTGCCACTTCCCCTGTGCTAAGTGCTCCCCAATCCCCTGTCCAAAACACTGGAGTAGTTGCCTCTTGCGCACATTTTGACTTACCATCATCAGGGACTTACAAATCCTTGTCCTAGCTCATCGTTCAGCTGTCCCTACCTTAGGCTTTGGAATAAAAAATGTTCCCAGCCAACCACCCACAGGACCAAATGCTAAATGGGCATATTTCCAGGCTGCTAGTCATGGAAATGTTGCCATTTAGGCTGGTAGACAGGATTTCCACCGACTCATGGTCGCAGCTGTCCCTCGGTACTCAATCTCCCTGTGCAGCATCCCCGCCTTGTACCAGCACGTATCCAGGAGCATCACCTGTGCCCTTAACAATGCACTTACTGGCATTGTCCACTTGACGACTGACATGTGGGCAAGCACTTCTGGCAAGGGATGCTAGAATAACCTGACGGCATACTGGGAGAACGTAGTGGAGGCTTGGGCATGGCTCAGCACATGTGCTCCTAACACTGAGGATCTCTGGCCCTACTTCAATCAGAGTTTTATCCATCTCCTACAGCAGTTCTTGCATCCGCTCTAGCTTCTACTCCAGATGAGTTACTCAAAGGATTACAGGGTCGGATTGGCCATCTGGCAATTCTGGCAAATGCCAGAAGGGCCTGTCTGGTCATGGTCTGCCTTGTCTGCTACGTTGTTAACAGAATCAGTGTTCTCAAGATACCCATACTGTTTTGTACACCGCTCTGCCTCAGGCAGAAGAGATTGAACGTTCTCCTTGTAGCATGGGTCTAGAAGTGTCACCGACCAGTAATGAGTGTCACACAAAATTTTGATAATCCAAGAGTCACGTGAAACAGCACAACATAAAGTCAGCCATGCGTGCCAGACTGCTAACAGGCAAGACTTCCGTGTCCTCACCAACACGACGACTGACCATGCTGTCCTCCTCCTCTTCATCCTCATCCTCCCTGTCCTCAATCCATCCCCGCGGAACAGAAGCTAATACAGATGTGATTGTAGTACCGTCTATAGCGCATGAAAGTAGCTCCTGTTCTTCCTCCTCCTCCTCTCCTCATTGCCTACCAATCCACATTGAGAAGACATGAGGCTGGGCTGAGTGTAATCCCCCTGTATGTTTTCTTGCTCCATGTCCTCGTGCTCTGTCTGCAATGCATCCTCTTTAATTGTGAGCAGAGAGTTTTTCAGAATGCTGAGAAGCGAGATGGTGATGCTAATTATGGCATCATTACCTCTCACCATCTTGGTGCAGTCCTCAAAGTTTTGGAGGATGATACATATGTCTGACATCAATGTCCACTCCTGAGGTCTTATGTGTGGAGTCTGTAGAAAAGCCGCGGATACACCATCACGTGTTTCTCAATGCAAGCAATAAATAGCCAGGTCTTTCATCAGGAAGGAACAACCACGGGAAGGGCAGCATCTAAAAAGGAAAACCACCTATGCCAAAACATGTTATCCATCCACAGACAGCCGTTTCGGGGTATTTGCCCCTCATCAGTGTGGAGTAGGAAACTGGCTATTAGGAGCAGTGCCTAGTAAAAGAACTATAAACATAAGGATGAATGACCTCGGGGAGATCAAAACATCCAACACCGCGGAGACACCATCACGTGTTTCTCAACGCAGTGATCCAGAACACTGCCCCCTTCCCTTATGGGTAATATGCAAATCCTTTTTGGATGCTGCCCTTCCCGTGGTTGTTCCTTCCCGGTGAAAGACCTGGCTATTTATTGCTTGCGTTGAGAAACACGTGATGGTGTCTCTGCGGCTTTTCTACATGCATTTGCGTATTTCCCATAAGGGAATGGGGGCAGTGTTCTGGATCACTGCGTTGAGAAACACGTGATGGTGTCTCCGCAGTGTTGGATGTTTTGATCTCCCCGAGGTCATGCATCCTTATGTTTATGTGTGGAGTCAGACCTGAAATTTGATGGCCTTGTTGCTGTTGGTAGTCAACAATGACCCTCTTCTGCTCACAAATCCTTTCCAACATATGCAGGATAGAGTTCCAGCGTGTGGGAACATCACACAACAGTCGGTGAACTGGAAGCTGAAACCGCTGCTGTAACACGGCAAGGGCAGCTGAAGCTGTAGCTGACTTTCTAAAATGGGCAGACAGACGGCTTACTTTCACTAGCAGATCCGGAAGCTCCGGGTAGCTTTTCAGAAAACGTTGAACCACGAGGTTAAGCACATGGGCCAAGCAAGGTACGTGTGTGAGCTCACCTTGCATCAGAGCCGCCACCAGTTTACGGCCATTGTCACATATGACCATGCCTGGCTGTAGGTTCCGCGGTATCATCCAAACATCTGACTGCTCTTTCAGCGCTGTCCACAACTCTTCTGCATTGTGCAGTTTTCACCTATGCAGAGTAACTTCAGCACAACTTGTTGCCGCTGGGCTGAGGCAATGCTGCAGTTACAGCTTCTGACTGATGTGTTAATTTCAGACATGGAGGATGAAGAGAAGGTGCAGGAGCTGTAGACTGTGTGGGCAACCCTGATTGACGTAGGGCCAGCAAACCTCGGTGTGGGGTCCGACTGTGTCCTGGCTTCCACTATGTTAACCCAGTGTGCCGTCAATGAGATGTACCATCCCTGCCCACAAGCACTTGTCCACGTGTGCATGGTTAGGTGAACTTTCCCGGTAACAGCATTGTTGAGAGCATTGCTATTGCTGAGGGACACATGCTGGTTTAATGCCGGTACGGCATTACCCCAGCATGTGTAATGCCGATACGGCACATTGGGAGAAATTTTGGCAACTGGGAACCGAGTACCTTGGGACGGCCGCCGCCATCAGGTTGCGGAAGGCTTCTGTCTCAAAAAGCCTAAAAGGTAGCATTTCTAGCGCAAGCAGAAGAGAAATATTAGAACTGAGGACTGTGGCCTGTGGACCGTTGGCTGGGTATTTCCACTTGCGTTCCAAAGACTGGGTTATAGACAACTGAACACTGTGCTGGGTCAAGGAGGTGGACGCGCTTGCTGATGGTGCTGCTTGACTGTGGGCCACAACAGGTGCAGGGCTAGAGGCATCTTCACATGCACGGTGTACTGGGGATTGGCTTCAAATTGGCTTCTACGTAAAACAGTGGAAGAAGCAGTGGTGTGACCAACAGGCAGTGGTCCTGGAGCCTGGGGTTCGGCCCACTAAGTTGGGTGCTTTGTTTGCATGTGCCTGATCATGCTGGTGGTGGTCAGGCTGGTTGTTTTGCTACCCCTGCTGATGCGGGCATGGCAGGTGCTGCAAATGGCCTCTTTGGGGTTATCGGCAGAGTCTTTATAAAATAGCCAGACTTGGGAAGATCTCACAGCTGGAATGGCAACTTAACTCATGTTGGTGTTATGGGAAATGGATGCACACCTTCTGTCTTTGGCCACCACACTGCTTCTTCCTGCCTGTTGGGGGGATATGCCTCCTTCCCCATTTGTGCTGCTGTCCTCGATATGCATGTCCTCCTGCCAGGTTGGGTCAGTCACTATGTCATCCACCACCTGGTCTTCCACATCTGCACCCTGCTCCTCCTCCTGACTTTCTGGCAATTGTGTCTCATCATCGTTCACCTCTTGTGACACTTTCAAACCATCGCCTTTGTGTGACCGGGGCTGGTCAAAGCTTTGGGCAGCTCTACATGCGATCTCATCTTTCCCTACTTTAAGTTGACCAGCAGAGATTTCTGAATCTTGAAATGGAAAACTGAACAGGTCTTCAGAGTGTTCAAGTTTTGGATCAGTTGTCTCAGGGCACTCGGCATGGTGGGAGGAAGGAGGATCAGGGTGAGGAATATCCTAGCCACACTCATGGCTACTCAGACTCTACCATGTGGAAGACAAGGTGGTGGTGGCTAAGTGACTGGAAGCATCCAACCAACAACCGTTTCACACTGCTCTGTCTTCAATAGTGGTGTGCTGGGGTCCCCTAGAAACTGGGACAGGAAGGTCGAGCGACAAGATGTGGGTCTTTGTTGTTGGCCACTTTCACCTTGCCCACAGCCTCATCCTCTGGATGCACCATCAGCATCACGTTCACTTCCCCGTCCCTTACCTTTCCCATTTTAAATGTACTACTGCAGGGGTGTCAAACTGCATTCCTCAAGGGCTGCAAACAGGTCATGTTTTCAGGATTTCCTTGTACTGCACAGGTGATAATTTAATCACCTACACACGTAATGATTACAGCAACTTGTGCAAAGCTAAGGAAATCTTGAAAACACGCATGGTTTGCGGCCCTCGAGGAATGCAGTTTGACACCCCTGGACTACTGCACTATTTCAAATGCTCAACACAAACGTCTTTATTAGCAGCGAAATAATATGTGATCAGTATGCCTGCAAATCTACAATTTTTAAAACCCAAATACCAGGCAGGCCTCAGCCTGACCTAACAGACTGTATTCAATTTTTTTTAAGTTAATTTATGCAAAATAGCGCTGTATAGGATTTGAGTATCTCACAGCCAAAAAATAAGTACATCGGCCTCCAATGCCAAAACTTGGAGCAGAGATATATGACAGTGGAGCGCCCCCAGACACAGGGCCACGCGTTTCGGTACCGGTCCTCTCTGGTTCGGTTCTGAGGCTGTCACGGTGGCTAGACCCGGTCCGTGACCCTGCTAAGGGGCGTCCAATAAATGGTGAAGGTGCGTGGTGCAAGGAATAATGAGGACACAAGGTTGCAGTCTCTTTACCTCTTTACTGAAGGCTTCAGGATCCTCAATCCAGAGTACGTTTAACAGGGCTCTCAGAGACCGGCCGGTCCGATGGGCACATCCAGAGTTTCCTTCGCAGATGGAAATCGTTGCCTACCACTAGCGCCTGTGTGTTGTAGTCCTACCCTGCTGAGCATTCGGAATAGTCCTCACAACTGCTGTTCTCGTTCGTTCGTTCGTTCTCTACAGCTCTTTCTCATTCTTTGGTTCCAGATGTTACTAGTTTCTAACGTCCCCCAGGTATGTTATGGCTAGGATGCCACCCGTGTGACGGGAAGGCTTGGAGGTCTTCCGGGACCCTAGAGACGCCCCTCTCCCAATGTTGCCCCCTATGTCTTCGTAGGTGTAGTAAGGTAGACGGCCAACCTATGATTAACTGTCCAGCGGAGTTTGAAGTAAGGCCTGAAGTCAGTTACTCCTACGGTGTTCCGGCCACCGACTACGTGCTTCAGTAAGATGTTGCCTCTCTCTCTCGGCACGACTCTTACTGGCTCTCCTTTGTGCTTGATCTCGTTTACACGGTTCCACAATATCCTTCCCTTCATGTCTCTTTCTTAGGATACCGCCGCAGGGTGTGCAGGCGCGTTCCGTAACGTTCTGCTCTGTTCGCTAGGCACCTGCCAGGTTCCCACGCCTGACAGGGACCCCCCTGTGCCTTCTCCCTGCAACACCCCCTGCCACGGGATGTTGCCTGAATCCAACCCAGTCAGCTTCTGACTAACTTCCTCCCCAGCCCCTAGTTTTACCAGTGTGAGGAGTGGCCCAATAAATAAAGCCTTTTTCTCCCCCTAGTGGCCGGAGTGTGAAGTGTAATGTGTTCTGGTGATACCTGGTCAGGAGAACTCCTTAGTGCCATCAGACGTACCGCTACTCCCCTTAGGGGCAGAGTGCCATACTGCAACGACCAGGTCTCTGGGGCGCTGCAACAGCTGTTACAGAAATACCACACTGGCAAATCTGTGGCCTTTCATTTTTTTTTTTTTTAGGCGAAATTGTGCTGTATAGGGTTGAGCGAAACGGGTCGAACATTTTCAAAAGTCGCCGACTTTTGGCGAAGTCGAGTTTCATGAAACCCGATCCGACCCCTGTGCGTGGTCGGCCATGCGGTACGCGACTTTCGCGCCAAAGTCGCGTTTCAATGACGCGAAAAGCGCCATTTCTCAGCCAATGAAGGTAAACGCAGAGTGTGGGCAGCGTGATGACATAGGTCCTGGTCCCCACCATCTTAGAGAAGGGCATTGCAGTGATTGGCTTGCTGTCTGCGGCGTCACAGGGGCTATAAAGGGGAGTTCCCGCCGACCGCCATGTTACTGCTGCTGATCTGAGCTTAGGGAGAGGTTGCTGCCGCTTCGTCAGAAGCAGGGATAGCGTTAGGCAGGGTCCATTAACCACCAAACCGCTTGTGCTGTAGCGATTTCCACTGCCCAACACCACCTTCGGTGTGCAGGGACAGTGGAAGCTCCTTTTTTTTTCCTCAGCGCTGTAGCTCATTGGGCTGCCGTAGAAGGCTCCCTGATAGCTGCATTGCTGTGTGTACGCCGCTGTGCAAACCAACTGCTTTTTTCAAAGCACAAATCCTCTTGTTCCTTCCTTTCTGCACAGCTATCTTGTTTGTTTGTCCACACTTTTTATTTAATTTGTGCATCAGTCCACTCCTTATTGCTGCCTGCCATACCTGGCTGAGATTACTGCAGGGAGATAGTAATTGAAGGACAGTTCCTTTTTTTTTTTTTTTTTTTTTTGTGGGAGATTAAGATTGACATTTCTGCTAGAGTGCCATCCCTGTCTGTGTCATCTCTCACTCAGTGGGCCATAGAAAGCCTATTTATTTTTTTGCTTGATTTGGGTTATAAAATCTACCAGAAAAAATCACAACATCAATCAGTGGGAGAAAAATATTGGCCTCAGGGCTTGTGTGCCACTCCTTACTCCTGTGTGTGCCATCTCTCACTCAGTGGGCCATAGAAAGCCTATTAATTTTTTTGCTTGATTTGGGTTCTAAATTCTACCTGAAAAAATCAATAAATCAATCAGTGGGAGATTAATATTGGCCTTTGGGCTTGTGTGCCAGTCCTAAGCGTGCCATCTCTCTCTCTCTCAGATAGTGGGCCATAGAAAGCCTATTTTTTTATTATTTTATTGGGTTTATAAATTTTCCCTGGAAAAAAAAAAAAAGTGGGAGATTAATATTGGCCTCTGGGCTTGTGTGCCAGTCCTGAGCGTGCCATCTCTCTCACAAATAGTGGGCCATAGAAAGCCTATTTATTTTTTTGGTTGATTTGGGTTCATAATTCTACCTGAAAAAATCAATCAATCAATCAGTGGGAGATTAGTATTGGCCTTTGGGCTTGTGTGCCAGTCCTAAGCGTGCCATCTCTCTCTCTCAGATAGTGGGCCATAGAAAACCTATTTATTATTATTTTTTTTATTGGGTTTATAAATTTTCCCTGGAAAAAAAAAAAGTGGGAGATTAATATTGGCCTCTGGGCTTGTGTGCCAGTCCTGAGCGTGCCATCTCTCTCACAAATAGTGGGCCATAGAAAGCCTATTAATTTTTGGGTTGATTTGGGTTCCTAATTCTACCTGAAAAAATCAATCAATCAATCAGTGGGAGAAAAATATTGGCCTCAGGGCTTGTGTGCCACTCCTTACTCCTGTGTGTGCCATCCCTCACTCAGTGGGCCATAGAAAGCCTATTAATTTTTTTGCTTGATTTGGGTTCTAAATTCTACCTGAAAAAATCATTAAATCAATCAGTGGGAGATTAATATTGGGCTTTGGGCTTGTGTGCCAGTCCTAAGCATGCCATCTCTCTCTCTCAGATAGTGGGCCATAGAAAGCCTATTTATTATTATTTTTTTTATTGGGTTTATAAATTTTCCCTGGAAAAAAAAAAATGGGAGATTAATATTGGCCTCTGGGCTTGTGTGCCAGTCCTGAGCGTGCCATCTCTCTCACAAATAGTGGGCCATAGAAAGCCTATTAATTTTTTTGCTTGATTTGGGTTCCAAAATCTACCTGAAAAAAATCACTAAATCAATCAGTGGGAGATTAATATTGGCCTCTGGGCTTGTGTGCCACTCCTGACTCCTGTGTGCGTCATCTGTCACTCAGTGGGCCCTAGAAAGCCTATTTTTTGTTTTATTTGTTTTCTAAATTCTCCCTGAAACAATCATTTTATTTTCTTTGGTTTCTAAATTATTCCTGAAAAAAATCATTTTTTTTGTATTTTTTTTTCTCTCAAGTCTCCCTGAAAAAAAAAAAAATCTGTGGGAGATTCATATTGCCCCTTCTGCTTGTGTGCCAGTCTTGACTCCTGGGTGTACCATCTCTCTCTCTCTCCCCAATTGTGGGCCATAGAAAGCCTATTAATTTTTTTGCTTGATTTGGGTTCCAAAATCTACCAAAAAAAATCACTAAATCAATCAGTGGGAGATTAATATTGGCCTCTGGGCTTGTGTGCCACTCCTGACTCCTGTGTGCGTCATCTGTCACTCAGTGGGCCCTAGAAAGCCTATTTTTTGTTTTATTTGTTTTCTAAATTCTCCCTGAAACAATCATTTTATTTTCTTTGGTTTCTAAATTATTCCTGAAAAAAATCATTTTTTTGGTATTTTTTTTTCTCTCAAGTCTCCCTGAACAAAAAAAAAAAAAAAAAAATCTGTGGGAGATTCATATTGCCCCTTCTGCTTGTGTGCCAGTCTTGACTCCTGGGTGTGCCATCTCTCTCTCTCTCCCCAATTGTGGGCCATAGAAAGCCTATTAATTTTTTTGCTTGATTTGGGTTCCAAAATCTACCAAAAAAAATAACTAAATCAATCGGTGGGAGATAAATATTGGCCTCTGGGCTTGTGTGCCACTCCTGACTCCTGTGTGCGTCCTCTCTCACTCAGTGGGCCCTACAAAGCCTTTTTTTCTTTTTTTTTTCCTAAATTCTCCCTGAAACAATCATTTCATTTTATTTGTTTTATAAATTCTTCTGTAAAAAATAATTTTTTTTTAATTTTTTTTTTTCTGAAGTCTCCCTTTTAAAAAAAACAAACACAAATCAGTGGGAGATAAATATTTACATTTGCGCTTCAGTGACAGTCCTGCGTGTGTGCCATCTCATTTGTTGCCAACAACAACAGAGTGTGTAACATTGTGGCTGATTTTCGTTGTGGTCTCACCCACCTGTAAAGGGGTAGCTAAATCATACTGAAGTTATAGCTCACCGTGTAAGTTGTGTGACAGCAACAAATACCGTTCGTTTGGTAACGTTTTTAAAACAATGAGGAAGTCTGGTGGAAGAGGTCGTGGCCGGGGGCATTCATTGTCAGCTGGTAATGAGGGTAGTGGTAGTGGTGGAGCATCAGCTGGTCGTGGGAAAAAAAATATTGCACCTAAGTCTGGAGCTGTGGAGCGAGGTTCGTCGTCTGGCTACACAAGGCCTCGAACGCTCCCTTTTCTGGGAGTAGGAAAACCGCTTTTAAAGCCGGAGCAGCAAGAGCAAGTTTTGGCTTATCTTGCTGACTCAGCCTCTAGCTCTTTTGCCTCCTCTCGTGAAACTGGTAAATGTCAAAGCAGCGCGTCGTTAGTGGATGTTCACGGTCAGGGACAAGTCGCTTCCTTGTCCTCTTCAGCAAAAACAACAACAGAGAAGAATGCAGCAGGCGACACAACGGGTTACTCCATGGAGCTCTTTACACATACCGTCCCTGGCTTAGAAAGTGAAGCAGTTAACAGTCCATGCCCATTACAAGTTGAATCTGACATGGAGTGCACTGATGCACAGCCACAGCCAGACTACTATCCTGGTCCTTTGACTCAGACCACAACATTGCCATCGCAGGGTGCTGATCAAGAATCAGACCCTGATGAGACTATGTTGCCCCATCACGAACGCTATACCACCGACCGACACGGTGACACAGACGAAGTTGCACACGAGCTACAAGAAGAGGTAATAGATGACCCAGTTCTTGACCCCGATTGGCAGCCATTGGGGGAACAGGGTGCAGGCGGCAGCAGTTCTGAAGCGGAGGAGGAGGGGCCGCAGCAGGCATCAACATCGCAACAGGTTCCATCTACCGGGCCCGTATCTTGCCCAAAACGCGTGGCAAAGCTAAAACCTGTTGGAGGACAGCGTGGCCATCCGGTTAAAGCTCAGTCTGCAATGCCTGAAAAGGTATCCGATGCTAGAAAGAGTGCAGTCTGGCATTTTTTTAAACAACATCCAATTGATCAGCGCAAAGTCATCTGTCAAAAATGTTCAACTACCTTAAGCAGAGGACAGAATCTGAAAAGTCTCAATACAAGTTGCATGCATAGACATTTAACCACCATGCATTTGCAAGCCTGGACTAACTACCAAACGTCCCTTAAGGTTGTAGCACCCTCGGCCAATGAAGCTAGTCAGCAACGCAACATCCCTTCCGGCAGTGTAGGGCCACCATTTTCCGCACCACCTGCAGTATCTGTGCAGGTTTCTTTGCCAGGCCAAAGCAGTCAGGGTCAGGGAATCACCAGTTTCGTAGTAGGAAACACTGCATCTAGGGCACCGGTGGCAACAATACCATCTCCCACCGTCTCTCAGTCTGCCATGTCCACCGGCACCCCCGCTAGTTCCACGATCTCCAGCTCTCCAGTCCAGCTCACCCTACATGAGACTATGGTTAGAAAAAGGAAGTACTTAGCCTCGCATCCGCGTACACAGGGTTTGAACGCACACATAGCTAGACTAATCTCGTTAGAGATGATGCCCTACCGGTTAGTTGAAAGCGAAGCTTTCAAAGCCCTGATGGACTACGCTGTACCACGCTACGAGCTACCCAGTCGACACTTTTTTTCCAGAAAAGCCATCCCAGCCCTCCACCAGCATGTTAAAGAGCGCATCGTCCATGCACTCAGGCAATCTGTGAGCACAAAGGTGCACCTGACAACAGATGCATGGACCAGTAGGCATGGCCAGGGATGTTACGTGTCCATCACGGCACACTGGGTAAATGTGGTGGATGCAGGGTCCACAGGGGACAGCAAGTTTGGGACAGTTCTGCCTAGCCCACGGTCTAGGAAACAATTGGCTGTAGCCGTTCGCACCCCCTCCTCCTCCTCTTCGTCCTCCTGCAGAAGCGAGAGCTCGTCCACAGACCGCAGTCGCACAACCACTCCATCCGCAGCTGCCACTGTTGCACACCAGGTCTCCCATTATGGGGCAGCTACTGGCAAACGTCAGCAGGCTGTATTGGCTATGAAGTGTTTGGGCGACAACAGACACACCGCGGAAGTTCTGTCCGAGTTCTTGCAGAAAGAAACGCAGTCGTGGCTGGGCACTGTAGATCTTGAGGCAGGCAAGGTAGTGAGTGATAACGGAAGGAATTTCATGGCTGCCATCTCCCTTTCCCAACTGAAACACATTCCTTGCCTGGCTCACACCTTAAACCTGGTGGTGCAGTGCTTCCTGAAAAGTTATCCGGGGTTATCCGACCTGCTCCTCAAAGTGCGTGGACTTTGCTCACATATCCGCCGTTCGCCCGTACACTCCAGCCGTATGCAGACCTATCAGCGTTCTTTGAACCTTCCCCAGCATCGCCTAATCATAGACGTTGCAACAAGGTGGAACTCCACACTGCACATGCTTCAGAGACTGTGTGAACAGAGGCGGGCTGTTATGTTTTTGTGGGAGGATACACATACACGGGCAGGCAGTAGGATGGCAGACATGGAGTTGTCAGGTGTGCAGTGGTCGAAGATTCAAGACATGTGTCAAGTCCTTCAGTGTTTTGAGGAATGCACACGGCTGGTTAGTGCAGACAACGCCATAATAAGCATAAGCATCCCCCTAATGCGTCTGCTGATGCAAAGTTTGACGCACATAAAGGATCAGGCGTCTGCAGCTGAGGAAGAGGAAAGCCTTGATGACAGTCAGCCATTGTCTGGCCAGGGCAGTGTACAGGACGAGGTAGCGGGCGAAGAGGAGGAGGAGGACGAGGAGGATGATGGGGATGATTATATTTTTAATGAGGAAGCTTTTCCGGGTCCACTGGAAATTGGTGGCGCGGCAAGGCCGGGTTCTGGTTTTTTGAGGGACACAAGTGACGTGGATTTGCCTGAAACTGCCCCTCAACCAAGCGCAACCGCAGATTTGAGAACTGGAACTTTGGCCCACATGGCGGATTATGCCTTACGTATCCTCAAAAGGGACACACGCATAACTAAAATGATGAATGATGACGATTACTGGTTGGCCTGCCTCCTTGATCCTCGCTATAAAGGCAAATTGCAAAATATAATGCCACATGAGAACTTGGAACTAATATTAGCAACCAAACAATCAACTCTTGTTGACCGTTTGCTTCTGGCATTCCCTGCACACAGCGCCCGTGATCGTTCTCACACGAGCTGCAGGGGCCAGCAGACCAGAGGAGTTAGAGGGGCAGAAATCAGAAGTGGCGTTGGCCAGAGGGGTTTTCTGACCAGGTTGTGGAGTGATTTTGCTATGACCGCAGACAGGACAGGTACTGCAGCATCAATTCAAAGTGACAGGAGACAACATTTGTCCAGTATGGTTACAAACTATTTTTCATCCCTTATCGATGTTCTCCCTCAACCGTCATTCCCATTTGATTACTGGGCATCAAAATTAGACACCTGGCCAGAATTGGCAGAATATGCATTGCAGGAGCTTGCTTGCCCGGCAGCTAGTGTCCTATCAGAAAGAGTATTCAGTGCTGCAGGTTCAATACTAACAGAAAAAAGGACTCGTCTGGCTACCCAAAATGTAGATGATCTAACCTTCATTAAAATGAACCACAACTGGATTTCGAAATCTTTTGCCCCACCTTGCCCGGCTGACACCTAGCTTTCCTATGAAAAGGTCTTGCCTGTGGACTATTCTGAATGCCTTTTCCAATCTCGTAATTTTCAGCACCTGATTGTCCAGCATACGACATGTTTACACCTCACTAAATGGCCAAACTCCCCACACGGGGCCGTGGTATCGACACTTGGCGACAGCACCCGTGAGAGTGCAGTTTGTCTGAAGAGGTGGGTGAGCCCGCTTTTGGTCGACGGCACTGCCACTGGGCCCCTCCTAGTACAATAAAGTGTCTCTGGCGGTGGTGGTGCGCACCCAACGTCAGACACACCGTTGTAATATGAGGGGCCCTGGGCCTGTACCGCCGGTCACAAGACAGTTTCCCCCCACCCCAGCTCAAACAGTGCTCTACCACTTGCAAAATTATCTCACAGCTCCACCAATGTTTAGTCTATGCGCTGACATCCTTCAATGCCTGCCACTGACAATACCATTGTATTGACATTTTTGTTATGTTAGGCCTTCGATGCCTGTCTGTGGTCACTCCTTCCAATAGGCCTCCACTGACCACACCACTGCTGCCCGTGTACCCCTGGAACCAATTTAAAATTGCCTACAGCCATGTGTTATTATTTTAGGCCTTCGATGCCTGTCTGCGGTCACTCCTTCCACTAGGCCTCTACTGACCACACCACTGCTGCCCGTGTACCCCTGGAACCAATTTAAAATTGCCTACAGCCATGTGTTATTATTTTAGGCCTTCGATGCCTGTCTGCGGTCACTCCTTCCACTAGGCCTCTACTGACCACACCACTGCTGCCAGTGTACCCCTGTAACCAATTTAAAATTGCCTACAGCCAGCCCAATTTTTTTATTTTAGGCCTTCGATGCCTGTCTGCGGTCCATTCTTTCAACTACTACTACACTGACCAGGTCACTGCTGCCCGTGTACCCCTGGAACCAATTTAAAATTGCCTACAGCCATGTGTTATTATTTTAGGCCTTCGATGCCTGTCTGCGGTCACTCCTTCCACTAGGCCTCCACTGACCACACCACTGCTGCCCGTGTACCCCTGGAACCAATTTAAAATTGCCTACAGCCATGTGTTATTATTTTAGGCCTTCGATGCCTGTCTGCGGTCACTCCTTCCACTAGGCCTCCACTGACCACACCACTGCTGCCCGTGTACCCCTGGAACCAATTTAAAATTGCCTACAGCCAGCCCAATTTTTTTATTTTAGGCCTTCGATGCCTGTCTGCGGTCCATTCTTTCAACTACTACTACACTGACCAGGGCACTGCTGCCCGTGTACCCCTGGAACCAACATCAGAAAATATAAAAATAAGTATTTTGCTTACAAAAAAGAAAATACTGGAGAGATATCAAATGCAGACATTTTAACATTAAAAACAAACACACAACTAAAATCTGGTACAGTACTAAAAATGGCCACCAGCTACAATTACTTTCTCCTGCAAGTAGTTAACTGAAAGGTTTTTTAAATTGAAAACACAGATATGGCATCCACCGAGTGTTGTCCTGTCGCGTCTTCTTTATATTATTGCCGAGAAGATGCAAAACAATGAAAATAATAAAATCATTAATTACCAAAATAATAGAGAAAGTCAACACCACATTGCAAATAAACATTCATTCCAAATAAAGAAGCAGGGCGCGTCCGAGGGTGAGTATATACCTAATAAGAATATAATCACCCTCGGACGCGCAATGCTTATTTCCAACAGCCTTCCTTCCTAAGAATCAGCCCTTCCGTGGTGTAGAGAGAGGGTGTGTTACACTCCAAGGTGTTCCCCAGGTTGCCTTTCCTGAGCTTCGATCTTCCGGCTCTCGTTTAGTAGTTGTTGGAAACTACGCTGCATTAGGCCTTCAAATTGGGTATGGGGTGTAGAGAGATGGTGTGTTCCACTCCAAGGTGTTCCCCAGGTTGCCTTTCCTGAGCTTCGATCTTCCGGCTCTCGTTTAGTAGTTGTTGGAAACTACGCTGCATTAGGCCTTCAAATTGGGTATGGGGTGTAGAGAGAGGGTGGTTTACACTCCAAGGTGTTCCCCAGGTTGCCTTTCCTGAGCTTCGATATTCCGGCTCTCGTTTAGTAGTTGTTGGAAACTACACTGCATTAGGCCTACAAATTTGGTATGGGGGAAACCTTGGCGCATCTGCGGTCCCTCCTTCCTCTAGGCCTCCACTGACCTGTCTACTGCTGCCCGTGTTCCCCTGGAACCAATTTTAAATTGCCTACAGGCAGCCCAATTTATTATGTTAGGGCTTCGAAGCCTGTCTGCGGTCCCTCCTTCCACTAGGCCTCCACTGACCTGTCTACTGCTGCCCGTGTACCCCTTGAACCAACATCATAAAATAAAAAAAAAAGTATTTTGCTTATAAAAAAGAAAATACTGGTGAGATATCAAATGCAGACATTTTAACATTAAAAACAAACACACAACTAAAATCTGGTACAGTACTAAAAATGGCCACCAGCTACAATTACTTTCTCCTGCAAGTAGTTAACTGAAAGGTTTTTTAAATTGAAAACACACATATGGCATCCACCGAGTGTTGTCCTGTCGCGTCTTCTTTATATTATTGCCGAGAAGATGCAAAACAATGAAAATAATAAAATCATTAATTACCAAAATAATAGAGAAAGTCAACACCACATTGCAAATAAACATTCATTCCAAATAAAGAAGCAGGGCGCGTCCGAGGGTGAGTATATACCTAATAAGAATATAATCACCCTCGGACGCGCAATGCTTATTTCCAACAGCCTTCCTTCCTAAGAATCAGCCCTTCCGTGGTGTAGAGAGAGGGTGTGTTACACTCCAAGGTGTTCCCCAGGTTGCCTTTCCTGAGCTTCGATCTTCCGGCTCTCGTTTAGTAGTTGTTGGAAACTACGCTGCATTAGGCCTTCAAATTGGGTATGGGGTGTAGAGAGATGGTGTGTTCCACTCCAAGGTGTTCCCCAGGTTGCCTTTCCTGAGCTTCGATCTTACGGCTCTCGTTTAGTAGTTGTTGGAAACTACGCTGCATTAGGCCTTCAAATTGGGTATGGGGTGTAGAGAGAGGGTGTGTTACACTCCAAGGTGTTCCCCAGGTTGCCTTTCCTGAGCTTCGATCTTCATGCTCTCGTTTAGTAGTTGTTGGAAACTACGCTGCATTAGGCCTACAAATTGGGTATGGGGTGTAGAGAGAGGGTGTGTTACACTCCAAGGTGTTCCCCAGGTTGCCTTTCCTGAGCTTCGATCTTCCGGCTCTCGTTTAGTAGTTCTTGGAAACTACACTGCATTAGGCCTTCAAATTGGGTATGGGGTGTAGAGAGAGGGTGTGTTACACTCCAAGGTGTTCCCCAGGTTGCCTTTCCTGAGCTTCGATCTTCCGGCTCTCGTTTAGTAGTTCTTGGAAACTACACTGCATTAGGCCTACAAATTGGGTATGGGGTGGAGAGAGATGGTGTGTTACACTCCAAGGTGTTCCCCAGGTTTCCTTGCCATTGCTTCGGTCTTCCGACTCTCGTTTAGTAGTTGTAGAAAAGTACACTGCATTAGGCCTACAAAATGGGTATGGGGTGGAGAGAGATGGTGTGTTACACTCCAAGGTGTTCCCCAGGTTGCCTTTCCTGAGCTTCTATCTTCAGGCTCTCATTAAATTGTGGTTAAATGGAACAACTGCATTTGGCGTACTAGTTGGTTTGGGGCCTACTATCGGTGTCTGCCACTCCTTGCTGTTCTCCTCCACTGAACAAAGCTGTGCCGCCTGTTTACTACTGTTGCCAATTTTGAACTGCATTTCGACTACTTACTGATTTGGCCCTACTCTCTGTGTCAGCCTCTCATTCCAGTTGTCCTCCACTGCAATGCCCCCTGGTTATTCCTGTGTTACCAATTTTGAACTGCATTTAGCCCACTTTATTCTTTGGGCCTATATCTGTGTTTCCACTTCATCGTGCCCATTGCCCAGCCAGTGATAGATGAGTCTGCTGGTACATTGACCCATAACGCAACATTCCCCGTGCATGCTACACAACAACATTGTGACCCTGCTGAAAGTCAGGTTGCTCTTCCCGCATACCATACCACCTTACACGGGGACAAAGAGGAAGGTGCAGATGAAAGTGCAGGTTCCTTCATCAGGTGGGGGGAGGAATACTAGTTGGCGACGTCACTGGCACAGGGCCTCTCATAGTACGCAAAAGTGTTGCTGCCGGTGGGAGGCGCCCCCGCCGTGCAAACACACCGCTGTACTTTGAGGGGCCCTGTGCCAGTGCCAATGCCAACAAGTGGGCCCCCCCTGCTTGCTCAGGATCACAGCACTTGCAAAGTTGAAATACTTACCTCTCCCTGCTCCACTGCCGTGACGTGGTCCAGATTTCCTGGGCCCACTAATTACTTGAACCAGCCCTACCCCACACAACTTTAGCCAAATGACCCCCAATTTCAAATGCCTTCCAATTATTATAAGGTAAATTACGCTTGACAAGCTTCATTAAGAAGAATGGATGGTTTTGACATTAAAATGGGCACTCTAGGTGTTTTCCTGGCCCCCACTCACTGCCGACTATGCTGCCCCATTGACTTGCATTGGGTTTCGTGTTTCGGTCGATCCCGACTTTACGTCATAATCGGCCGATTTCACTCGACCCGACTTTTGAGATAGTCGGGTTTCGCGAAACCCGGCTCGACTCTAAAAAGGTCAAGGTCGCTCAACTCTAGTGCTGTATAGAATTTGACTATCAGACAGCCAAAAAAAAAATCCACCGGCCTCCAATGACCAAACTGACCAAACTTGGAGCAGAGATATATGAGGCCTTTTTCAGCAGGCAGTTATGGAGCTTTGGGAGGGATGCAGTGGGACCAATGGACGCACATACCGTGCCTGCAGGCCTTGCACTGATGTGGATATGCTGTGCCCTGCCTGACTGGAGTTGCAATATCGGGACCCACGAATTAGCCCTAAAAAGGATTTGGTTTCTGAGGAGTTGTGGATGTAAGAGTTGCAGACCTACACTACCTCTAAAAACCATGATTCTGACTATCTCGGCAGCAGCTCTCCCTACTCTCGATGAAACAGGAACAGAATGCGGCAAGCAGGGCGGCGTCAGGTCTCTCATTATTATTATTGTTCATTTGTATAGCGCCATTAATTCCATGGTGCTGTACATGAGAAAAGGGGTTACAGATAACGTTTACAGTAAACAAATTTACAGTGACAGACTGGTGCAGAGGGGAGGGGACCCTGTCCTTGCGGACTTACATTCTAATAATAATAATAATAATAATCTTTATTTATATTGCACCAACATATTCTGCAGCGCTTTACAGTTTAACAGTATCAAACACAACAGACATAAGTAACAACGTTAACAATACAATAATTAAAGCGAAATAGAACGCCCCTGCTCGTGAGAGTTTACAATCTACAATGAGGTGGGGGAGATACAAAGTACAGGTGTGTATTTACAATGATGTATTTACAATCATGGTCCAGCCAACTTCAGAGGGTGGGGGATAGATGGAGATAGTGAATGGGCTACACACAAACATAAAAGGAGTTTGGTTAGTGACCGTGGTAGACCGCTCTAAACAAATGTGTTTTGAGCGAGCGCCTAAAATTATACAAATTGTGGATGGTCCTTATATCTTGGGGTAGAGCATTCTATGGGATAATGGGGAGGAGACAGAAGGTCGGGGGAGTGGCAGCTTTGGCGGTGGTGAGGCGGCAGCTCCAGTGGTTGGTGAGGCGGCAGAATGGTTATTGCAGGCTGTTGGCTTTCCTGAAGAGATGGGCTTTCAGGTTCCATCTGAAGGATCCATGGGTGGTGGATAATCGGAACTGTTGAGGCCTTGTGAGGATCGAAGATTATGTGAGTGAAGATAGTGGGAGATTAGTTCAGAGATATAGGGAGGGGACAGGTTGTGGATGGCTTTGTAGATTAGTGTTAGTAGTTTGAACTGGATTCGTTGGGAATTGGGAGCCAGTGGAGGGATTTGCAGAGGGGAGAAGCAGGGGAGTAGCGAGGAGAGAGGTGGATTAGCCGGGCAGCAGAGTTAAGGATAGACTGGAGCTGTGCAAGGGAGTTAGCGGGGAGGTCACAGAGGAGGGTGTTGCAGTAATCGAGGCGGGAGATGATGAAGGCATGCACAAGAGTTTTAGTAGATTGTCTCATACTCGGGATGATGCTATGTGGCCCAGCCAATCACTGCATGACCACAACAAAGATGGCTGCAGCATTTCATAGCCTGGCAGACAATCCCTGCACTGTGATTGGGCCTCTAAAGTCCGCCAAAACTGCTGGGTGGAGACTGCAGTTACCGCCGAATAATCCCAGAAATGCTCGCTGCTCGCCGAGCATAGCGATACTCGGTAGTAACGAGTAGTGGCGAGAACATTCGCTCATCACTAATTAGTATCATATTTCTCACCCAGTATTGCATCTTTTTGGGTACATTTAATTGCTATATAAGCCTCCAAAAACTCATTAAAAAATTTGTCGGTATTATAATGCTATAGACTATTCTGTGGTCTGGAGGACATTTCCTTGGTATATAACTCTCAATAGTATGCAGCGCCCCAGAGTCCTGGTCGTTGCAGTAATGTTGTTCTTCCACCAGGGGGAGTGATGTTACGTCTGAAGGCAATGAAGGAGATCTTCTGTCCAGGTATCACAACCACAATACACACTTCACACTCCAGGCCGCCAGGGGGAGCCATGCTTCTATCTATTAGGGCACTCCTCAAAATTAGGTAAAACTGGGAGTCTGGGCAGAATGTTAGAAGGAGGAGAGGAGAGCAGACGGAAGGTCTGTGGGAGAACGAGGGTTCACGGAGCTGCGCCTGCCCCACGTGCGGCAGCATCCAAAGAAAGAGACATTGAAAGGAATTGTGTTGCAGTGAGTGAGAAACGAAGTCATAGCAAAAGGAGAGGAACATCAGGGGGGAGACCAGCTAGAAGCAGGCTGCCTCCTTCTGAAACGCAGTAACCGGTAGCCAGAACACAGAGGGAGTAAGGATCTCTAGGCCGTTACTTCAGAAACTGGCAGGACAGTTGATTCCACGTTGGCTGCCCGACCATATACCCAGCAGGCACGGTGGCAACTTGTGGGGGCTGGGGCATCTCTAGGGTCCCTATAAAAAGCCTCAGGCCATCAGTCATACGGGTTTGTTCTATCCATCAGGGGGATAGAGAGAAAGAGATTAACACCGACGATAGTTGTGAGGACCTCACCGAGGAGCTCAGCAGGGAGGTACTACAACACTCAGGCACCAGAGGAAGGTTATAGAATTCCACCTGGATAAGGGGACTCTGGATTTGCCTTCAGACCGGCAGGACTCTGCCTACCCTGTGGTCCTTACCTTGGACTGTGGATGCCTAAGCCTTCAGTAAAGGTAAAGAGACTGCAACCTTGTGTCCTCGTTATTCACTGCGCCTTACATCATCCACCATCTACACTCTGGGAAGCCCTGGGGACATACTTCACCTGTGGGAAGGTATACCATCTAGCTGCCACAACTTCACCCCAGTGGACCCCTAAACAGCGTCGGTCACCCTGACCGAATACCACAGGTGGCGTCACGACTCACGAACATTATCTTATAACCTTTTGTCCTTTTATTGGATGCCCCTCAAAGGGCCACGGACCGGGTCAAGCCACCGTTACATCCCTGACGAGAACAAAAGGGCCCGGTACCGAGTACCCCATTGCCATAACGTGGGGGCAATCCAAGTACATAGCCTTTAGGCCGGCATCACACTGGCATTTTAAACACTGAGTGCAATGCGATAAAAAATTGCATTGCACTCGGACCAATGTTAAGCTATGGGGCAGCTCCCAGCAGCCGACTTTTTGTCGGCCGTTTTCCTCGGTCCGAGACAATCGCAGCATGCTGAGATTGTCTCGGACCGAGGAAAACTCTCGGCTCACTCGCACCCATAGGCTTATCATCCGAGTGATGTGCGTTATAAGCGGACCCCAGCAATGGAGGAGATGGAGAAATTCATTTTTCCGCCTCCTCCGCAGCTGTGCTCCGATGCTCCCTGTGCAAGAGAATCGGGCGCATGATACTCGGCTCCTGCTCTGCTGCAAGCAGGAGCCGAGTATCATTAGCATATCGCATCCGATGATCTCGCATTGGATGCAATACGCCAGTGTGACGCCGGCCTTAGGAGTCTAGGAGACCAACACCTGCCAATGTGACCAGAATGTGTATGAGGCCTCCTTTATGTCTAACACAGGGTGTATCTGAGTTCCTAATTTTTGGCAGTTCTTGCTTCCTTATGAATTTAAGTGAAATTTCCTATTTGTTAATAAAAAATAAATTTTGGTTTACTAAAATTATATATTTTTTTAAATCCTTTTTAAAATTTGTCTTACGTACATGTCATTTTACAGGAAAGAATGGTTCTTAGGGTTTTTTTTTCCCTGTAAAATACAATTTCTCGTTTGTTTGAAATCTTTTATTTCACCATTGTTTATGACACCATTGTTCTCAGCCGCGATCTGGGAGTCGGAGATGCTTCCTGTGGTCTTCCCTGTGCTGTTCTCCTTCCATTCAGCACTTGACCCATCATTTTAACCCCTTAACGACCAGAGGTATTTTTGGTTTTGCATTTTCATTTTTCGCCCCCCCCTTCTTCCCAGAGCCATAACTTTTTTATTTTTCTGTCAATACGGACATGTGAGGGCTTATTTTTTGGCGGGAAAAGTTGTACTGTTGAACGACCTCATTGGTTTTACTATGCTGTGTACTAGAAAACGGGAAAAAAAAAATTCCAAGTGCTGTGAAATTGCAAAAAAAGTGCAATCCCACACTTGTTTTAGGTTTGGCTTTTTTACTAGGGTCACTAAATGTTAAAACTGACCTGATATTATGATTCTCCAGGACATTGCGTGTTCATTGGCACCAAACAGGCCTAGGTTCTTTTTATCTAAGAGGTGAAAAAAAAATCCAAATTCTGATAAAAATTTTAAAAAAAATGGCGCCATTTTCCGATTCCCGTAGCGTCTCCATTTTTCATGACCTTGGGTTGGGTGAGGGCTGATTTTTTGCATGCCAAGCTGACGTTTTTAATTATACCATTTCGGTGCAGGTACGCTCTTTTGATTGCTCATTATTGCATTTTAATGCAATGTCGCGGTGACCAAAAAAAAGGAATTCTGGTGTTTTGACATTTTTTCTTGCTACGCTGTTTAGTAATCAGGTTAATCCTTTTTTTTTTAATTAATAGATCGGTGATTTTGAATGCGGCGATACCAAATATGTGTAGGTTTGATTTTTTTATTGCTTTATTTTGAATGGAGAAAAAAGGGGGGCGATTTGAACTTTTATTTTTTTTTTTAAACATTTTGTTTCCACTTTTGGCCTGCTTCAATAGCCTCCATGGGAGACTAGAAGCTGCCATAACTCGATCGGCTCTGCCACATATAGGCGATGACCAATGGAGACCTCTGGTTGTCATGGCAACGCACCGGTGACCTGGAATCGCGTGACGGGGGTCACCAATGGGCGGATTGCCAAGCACGATTGCTGGAAATGCATGTTAAATGTTCTCTGTTCCTGGCACATGTCAGCTGTTCAAAACAGCTGACATGTACAGGAAAAGGTGCGAGCTCACCGCTGGAGCCCGCACCAAACAGGGGGAGGCGTCCAATGACAGAAAAATCCATTATTGGTCTTTAAGGAGTTAAACATTTTCACTGCCCCCCAGACCTCTTTGTAGGGTCTGCTGGAAAAAAAGCTCGACTTTTGCATTATACTAATTGCTTGAAATGAGCATTCGAGCATTAGGAATTCCTCTGTTTGAGCATCTGAGCATTTCAGGCCTCGCTCATCCCTAATCTCTACTAGTTCCAGCCCGAGTGCCCTACAATGATGAGCTTCACCTCCACATCCCGGTACTGTTACTTTTCTGCTAGAAGATCAAGTCTTGGAGACTCCTGTGGGGTCTGCTCCTCCCCAGTGTAGAGCTCTGTTCAGACACTGCAGATAATACACATGTAGATGAAGCCCTTGGTGTGGACCTTCCACTTCAGAGCTGCAGGGTAACAGGTTTTAATTCCTGGGCTGATAATGACTGACCTGTACATACATGGACATGAAAGCCCCCTTGTTAATCAGAAGAACCAGCCTGAGGTCCAATGTATCCTGGAGGTAAATCTCACATCTACACAGGTTTACCGAGTCCTTCACTCCCCAAATGTATGGAGACCTCTATTGTGTGCTGATTGCTACATCTAGGATATACCTTGGTAATGCCTTTTTTTTGGGGGGGAGGGGGATAAGGTGGGTGGGTAACAAAGTATTCTGCAAAGATTTATAACTTTCCAAAGGCTGCTCAATAACTAAATGACAAAAAAAAAAAAAGTTTTGGTTAATCTTTAACCCCTTCATGACCGTGGGATTTTTCGTTTTTCCATGTTCGTTTTTCACTCCCCTCCTTCCCTGAGCCATAACTTTTTTATTTTTCCGTCAATTTGGCCATCTGAGGGCTTATTTTTTGCAGGACGAGTTGTACTTTTGAAAAACATCATTGGTTTTAGCATGTCGTGTCCTAGAAAACAGGAAAAAAAATTCCAAGTGCGGTGAAATTGCAAAAAAAGTGCAATCTCACACTTGTTTTTTGTTTGGCTTTTTTGCTAGGTTCACTAAATGCTAAAACTGACCTGCCATTATGATTCTCCAGGTCAGTACGAGTTCATAGACACCTAACATGACTAGGTTATTTTTTACCTAAGTGGTGAAAAAAAATTCCAAACTTTGGTAAAAAAAAAAAAAAAAAGCGCCATTTTCCGATACTCATAGCGTCTCCATTTTTTATGATCTGGGGTCGGTTGAGGGCTTATTTTTTGCGTGCCGAGCTGGCATTTTTAAGGATAGCATTTTGGTGCAGATACAATCTTTTGATCGCCCGTTATTGCATTTTAATGCAATGTCGCGGCGACCAAAAAAACGTAGTTCTGGCGTTTTGAATATTTTTCTCGCTATGCCGTTTAGCGATCAGGTTAATGCTTTTTTTATTGACAGATTGGGCGATTCTGAATGCGGCAATACCAAATATGTGTAGGTTTGATTTTTTTTATTGATTTATTTCGATTGGGGCGAAAGGGGGGTGATTTAAACTTTTATATTTTTTTTATTTTTTTCACTTTTTTTTATTTATTTTTTTTCACTTTTGCCATGCTTCAGTAGCCTCCATGGGAGGCTAGAAGCAGGCACAACACGATCGCCTCTGCTACATAGCAGCGATCTGCTGATCGCTGCTATGTAGCAGAAATGCAGGTGTGCTGTGAGCGCCGACCACAGGGTGGCACTCACAGCTGCCGGGGATCTGTAACCATAGAGGTCTCTAGGACCTCTATGGTTACTATTCTGAAGCATCACCGACCTCCGATCATGTGACGGGGTTCGGCGATGCCGTCATTTCCGGCCGCCCGGCCGGATGCAGTAGTTAAATGCCGCTGTCTGCGTTTGACAGCGGCATTTAACTAGTTAATAGGTGCGGGCAGATCGCGATTCTGCCCGCGCCTATTACGGGCACATGTAATCTGTTCAAAACAGCTGACATGTCCCGGCTTTGATGCGGGCTCACCGCGGAGCCCTGCATCAAAGCAAGGGAGCAGACATCGGACGTACTATCCCGTCCGAGGTCAGAAAGGGGTTAAGGCCATGTGCACACGCTGCGGAATGTGCTGCGGATCGGCAGCAGTTTCCCATAAGTTTACATTACAATGTAAACCTATGGGAAACAGAAAACGCTGTGCCCATGCTGCAGAAAAAAACGCGAGGAAACGCAGCGGTTTACATTCCGCAGCATGTCACTTCTTTCTGCGGATTCCGCAGCAGTTTTACAACTGCTCCAATAGAAAACCGCAGGTGTAAAACTGCAGTGAAATCTGCAAAAAAAAAAGCGCGGTAAATCCTTGGTGAATCCACAATAAATCTGCAGCAAAAGCGCAGCGTTTTTGCCCTGCAGATTTATCAAATCCGCAGTGGGCCATTCTACGTGTGCGCATACCCTAGCTCTTTCATCCCTGGGACATTTTCGTTTTTTGCTCCCTTCTTCCCAGAGCCACCTTTGCCTTTCATACTTTTCTGTCAATATTTTTTTATGAGGGCTTTTTTTCTTTGCAGGAGGAGTTGCACTTTTGAAAGACATCGTTGATTTTACCTTCTAATGTACTAGATAAAAAAATCCAGCTGCTGAGAAATTGGAAAAAAAAAAGTGCAATTTCACAATTATTTAGTTTTTGATTTTCCAGGTCATTACAAGTTCTCAGATGCCAAAGAATTATAGGTTCTTTTTTTATTTTAGTGGTAAAAAAAATTCCTAAATTTGTTGGCTTAGGTTGCGGTAACCAAGAAAAAAAAAAAAAAAAAAAAAAAAGGCATTCTGGAGTTTTTATTTTTTTTGCTACGTTGTTTACTGATTGGAATAATTATTTTTATAGTTTGATATATTGGCTGTTTCTTATACCAAATATGTGTTTTTTTTTGTTATTGTTTTATTTTGAATGGGGCGATTTGAACTTTTATATATATTTTTTTAATATTTAAAAAAAAAAATTTTTCACATTTTTAAACTAGCTGTCATGGGTTGGAAAAGATGCCGACCCAGCCTCATCAAAAGGGAAGACACGCTATAAGACCTAATGTCATAAGTCGTGAAGGGGTTAATATTTTTAGGAGTGATGAGCATTACAATAAGATACTTGAGAACTAGTGATGAGCGACCGTCCTCGGATATCGTGTTATCGAGCATGCTCAGGCGGTTTCTGAGCATCTTGGGCGTGCTCGGATAATATGTTCGAGTCCCCGCGGCAGCGTGTGTCGTGGCTTTTAGTCAGCCGCCACACATGCGGGGATTTCCTGTTTGTTCATAAATCCCCGCTTGTGTTGCGACTGTCTAACAACCGCGAGACTTGCAGCGGCGGGGACTAGAACATATTATTCGAGCAAGCCCAAGATGCTCAGAAAGCGCCTGAGCATGCTCGATAACATGATATCCGAGGACATTCGCTCATCGCCAATGAGAACGAATGCCAAGAGAAGAGATTGACAACAGAAAGATAATTTGGTAAGAAGTCTAAAAAAGGTTTTATTTAAAAGTATAGAATAAATATCAGTATAAAACATCTGATTTAAATAAAATAATCAAATATAAATTACAATGGTCCTTCATGAGCCACCATAGGGGCCGAGATGTATGATAGGACAGGGAACGGGCTGAACAGTCTCCAGCCAATCAGAAGGCGAGAGAGGGGGTATTAATATTATACAGGCAGTGCCAAGTTCCCCAGGACTGATGGTGTTAAAGGGTAAAACTTGAAGAAATCCACAAATCCGGTCCTAGGTTACTGGACTCAAATAGGACAATAGTGCATGCTGCATTGAGACAACGCAAATATAAAGGGTAACAGTAACACAGTTACTAGAAAGGACCACAGTAAGACGAGGGACAAATCGTATATACTGCGCCTTCATTTCCTTCCAATGACTCAGGAAGACCTTTTTTTTCCACCACCCAAACCTAAAATTATACATCAACCATTCATTTCTGGAAGATGGTTGCAAGATTATTAATTCCCGAATAACAAAGATCTGAGATGCCCAACTGGCCTACAAAATTGGACTCTAAAGTGTCAGGCAAAGTCTAAGACATCTAACACACATATGGAGATGAAAAAGTCCATCACACAACTCTTGCTTGGTGTCTTCCTGGTTGGAGGACAAGTAGGGTTAGGCTTTTCCAAAGATGATGTTTCTGCACCAAGTGACTAGATCGTTGGGTCTCATTGTCCATGGTAGTTTTTTTTTTGCAAAGGACAGAAACATCCTGTAGTTGCCTGCAGACTCCTCCATACTTGGGGAAGAGGCAGAAGGCCGGATAACGCAAATTGGGTTTGCAACACTGAGACTGGCTATCAGCTCTCCTGACACAAGCATAACAGCTGCATAAAAATAAATGCTATCCCGCTCCTGTGGGCCAGTCCAAGCATTGCGTTGTCAACCCTGTCTGAGTCATATGGCTTTCTGACTCTTCCTTAATGGTCAAGAGGAGATAAAGTGGTGGTGATCTACTGATCCACATCCACCTCCTCCTCTCCTTCAATCTTGGTGGGGTCTATGGCTGGTGTTTCTTTGGGAAAAACTCCAAATTTTGACAGCTTGGCGTTTTTCTGTTCCAGACTTTGCTTTCTCCACTTTATCCTTCGGTTCTGGAACCAGACCTTCACCTGTGAAGAAAGGAGAAGATATTGTTGAGATCTGGGATCTAAAGAAAATGTGAGACTCTTTAGTAACATCATAGTAATCCAAATTATGAGACCACCACATCAAAACCCTGTGATGGGCAGCCCATTCTCCAGACCTGAACCCCACTGAAAACCTCTAAGAGGTAAGAGGAAGATGGATAGTCGCAAGCCATCAAACAAAGAAGAACTGCTGACATTTCTGCACCAGGAGCAGTGTGAAAGACTGGAGGAAAGCTGCCAAGAAGCATGAAAGCTGTGACTAAAAATCATGGATATTCCACAAAATATTGATGTCTGAACTCTTCCTGAGGTAAAACATTGGTATTGTTGTTTCTAAATGATTATGAACTTGTTTTCTTCGCATTATTTGAGGTCTAAACGCACTGTGGTTTTAATTTTGACCATTTTTCTTTGTCAGAAAAAAGAAAAAAAAACATTGCTTGGAACTTCCGAGACATGTTGTCAGAAGTTTATAGACTAGAAGAACAATTTACATTTTACATTTTACTCAAAAATATACATATAATGAGAAAAATCAGACAAACTGAACATTTTGCAGTGGTCTCTTCATTCAGAGCTGTACATAGGAAAATTACAAAGCAAATGTGTTCTGCTAAAAAAAACAAAAACCACATTGTCAAACCAAAAGGGGCTCAAGTTAAGAACAACATTTAAAAAGTGCATGTACCGGCTCTTACCTGGGTTTCCGTGAGGCCAAGCGAGGCAGCCAGGTCCACTCGTTCTGTCCCCACCATGTACTGCTGCTTTAGGAAGTCTTGCTCCAGCCTTTCCAGCTGTTCTGGAGTGAAGACCGTCCTAATCCTTTTCAGCTTGTGGGATCCTGTTTTGCAGGGCAGAGATCCTATTGGACAGTTGGTGAAGGACGTATATCCTGGAAGAAGCAGAAGATGGCGATGTTAGCACAGGAAGGAAAGAAGGAACGAACCCAGGACTGGAGCGCAAAGAGCTACAACTTCTACAAGTGAGATCCAAGATTATTGTTCGGATGCGAGAAATACAAGTCTCAGCAATTCTTAACCTGAAGAAGAAAAGTCCACATCTCTCCTGATCTAACCAACTTTTTGTAAAGATTATTAGCACCTAAACTAATTAGATAGAATATAATAAGATGAGGAGTGTGGACTCACCTCTGTGGCTGCACAGGGGGTACGGACATCTGCACCCTCCACTGAGTGGTCCGTAATGCTGCTGAGGCTGAACATAGCCGGGGAGGGCTGCAGGTTGGCAGAGAAATACTGGAGGGTAGGACATGGCCCTATAGGAGTAGCCATGGGGTGCAGGGGGCATCTGCCATCCAGGTTCCTCCACAATCACTCGGGGAGCCGGTCTGTCCTCCCTGGATAGTAGGGAATCAATATCAAAGGCTTTCTTGGGTGTTGTCTGGTCCTGAATGGCCGCTGGCAGAGCAGGAGCCTGAGCCAAGTGATGACCAAGTCCTGGGAAGATGGGAGTAGGCTGCATGATGGCAGGTAGAAGGCAAAGTATCCTCAGGTGGTGAAGAACCAGGAGCAGGTGATCTCTGCTGGAGAATGTAGGGTCCTGAGCTCTGAGCCCCCTTATATCCAGAGCTGCTCTGTGAAATGTAAATACACTATTAGCATGTGAATAGCCCAGAGCAGAGATCAGCACTGAGAGTGGAAGAGTGGGCTCGGCACACAGACCCCACACTGCCCCCGAGAGGAGAGGAAACGACCATGGGGCAAAGCTTCCTACAACCCCCCCCAGCCGGCCCCAAAATCCAGGGGAAACAGGACACCTGTAATGACTCCATAATTATCTCTATATCCACGTGTCTATATACCGACCTGTGATCCACCCGTCCACGGGCGCAGGATTCTGGGATCTGCTCATCTATGTATACAGCTCATATTCAGCTGGTAATTATTAATGGATCTCATATCTCACTGATTATCGACTTATCTACGGATCCAACTCTGCATCTCACATATCTGATATCAATGAATAATCGCAATCAAGTGATGTGAAAAGGAGATGAAAATATATTATATATCCGTGTCTATGGGTCTAACTCTACATCTCACATATATTAACTATTAATCTATTATTTATATCTGTCTAGTATTTAAATCATAACTTATCTCCTTATTTAGGCATCGATCTCATATTTATCGTTCAACACCGGTAGAAATAGAAATAATGGATGGATAGAAACTACATATAGATGGAGTTTATAGGATTATATATAGGCTAATTATTACCTATCATATCCAGATCCCATCAGATAAATTGTATATAATAATCTTCAGATCTCCGACCCCCGTATGTCTCCATATCTGCTGTTCTCGCCGCTCCTGGTAATTCTAGAGAATTGCTCTAATGATACATTACACCGAGGAGAGATCCCCAGATCTCAGGAGATCTCCAGGACTAAAACCTAGCGAGAGACAAAGTCGCTTTCTACATTGATGAGGCGCGAAATGTGGAATAACCGGACATTACAGATCCATAATGATTTCTGCTGCCAGGGTGGGGTAATATGGGGGTCCAGCTCCGAGCTTTTATACTATGTATTTTTTAGTCACATATTTTCCATCTCACTTTATAAACCTCCAACTTTTACATTTTAAATGGATTTCATCATTGAAACATTTTTAGTATGTTGTGAAATATCTTTTTTTATTTTATTACAGATAATTTAGACGATTGTACAATGTAATATTTACATTTTTTTTATTTATATTCTATGCATTCAGTAGATGACTTATTCACTGGTTTTATTGTTTTTGTTCCAGAATTGCTATTTTTTTTTTTCGTACGACAGAGAGAGATCTGATAATTTTTACATTTGTAATTTCACAATGTCTTCACATGTTTAAGTGACTGGGTTTAATAATTTTATTTTTAATTCAACTTTTGCACCCTCATTTTCAAGTTCTTTCAACTTACATTTTTTGTTTAGCTTTACTTGGATTATTGATAATTTTTAATTAGCAATTCATTAGTTTTGCTTTTTGTTCCACTGAAGTTTTATTTTCTTTTTATTTTAATGTCCTTGCTATTTTTTAACACATTTTTACTCGCTCTTTGTATCAGTGTCTTTATTATAATTAATCTCTTGAAGACACCAACAAAGATCAAACTGCCTAAATAAATTAAAAGAAAAAGTATCACTTTATTACATAGCAATAAAAATGTAAACAATTAAACTGAAGTAAAGGAGGTCGCTTTGTACAGTGACTAAAGTGGTAATTAGTAATCTGTATATCTTTTCATATAGCCCAAACATCAAGGTATAATGTGTTCGGTCTTCCGTGGAGAGACAGAACTAATGCGCATACAAAATACAATCAGTCAAACCCCTCAGGTGAATCACAAAACATCTCCATCTTTGTTTCATTTATTTGGGTAGTTTGATCTTTGTTGTTGTTTTCTGTTATTCCTTAAAACTCTCACCCATTTGTTACTGCTTCACAATTGCTTCATGAATTAATCTCTTGGTTAGAAATTGGGCAGATCGACTCCTCATCTCCATACAATGAGGTGTGATTGCACAATTAGAGGAGATCTCATTACTTTAGTGCCATCTTCTCCTGGTCGGTGTCTGCCGCTTTCTCACCTCGGCCGATACTGAGGACAATCTCGGTCACTCTATGAGAGGAAGATGGCGGCAGCTCTGATGTCTCCAGCCCAACAATCCACATTTGGTGTCAGTTCCTCCATTGTTCTGTGGGAACCCTTGATCTCCACATATTGTTCCCGGTTTCTGACATTTTTCATTCCTCTTGTTCCAGTTTCGATCCTTTACAATCTGATTATTTCGATCATGAAATCACTTTTTTCTTTCTCTAAGCACCGTTCCTCCTCAGATGTGACTGATCTTCTCCAGATGTCACCGAGCCTCCTCAGATATGACCGAGCCTCCTCAGATGTCACCGAGCCTCCTCAGATCTCACCGAGCCTCTTCAGATCGCACTGGTCCTCCTCAGATCCCACCGAGCCTTCTCAGATCCCACCGAGCCTCCTCAGATCCCACCGAGCCTCCTCAGATCCCACCGAGCCTCCTCTGATCCCACCGAGCCTCCTCAGATCGCACTGGTCCTCGGATCATCTTTTCTGATATTTTGAAATTATTCTGTTCACCCCAGCAGTCCCATGGGAGATACAGGTAATGGTGACATTGCTGGGGGTCTGACCTTCTTCTCCCCCTTAACACAGGGGCATTATATTAATTAGTAAAGGGAATTGCTGCACTTTGTCCCCCATTAGCTCTGTGGACTTTGTTAATGGATTTCACTTAAAAAGCTGCAGAATTTCACCCTGTGGTAACAACGTGGGAAATGTAGCACCTGGTAGTGAGGAACACAGAGGGTCCCCCCTATACTGGGGGTCTGGACATGGGCTGTGACACTCAGCCTCGTCAGGGTGGAAGATGTACAAGAGTCCACACAGCTGTACACCATCATTACCATCAACAACATCATCCTCATTCATCTGCCCATCCACCCACTTTAGGAATTCTTAATTGACTGACGGAGTAAGCTCTAATTTAATATATATATATATATATATATATATATATATATATATATATATATATATATATATATATATATATATATATATATATATATATATATATACAGTGGGGCAAAAAAGTATTTAGTCAGTCAGCAATAGTGCAAGTTCCACCACTTAAAAAGATGAGAGGCGTCTGTAATTTACATCATAGGTAGACCTCAACTATGGGAGACAAACTGAGAAAAAAAAATCCAGAAAATCACATTGTCTGTTTTTTTAACATTTTATTTGCATATTATGGTGGAAAATAAGTATTTGGTCAGAAACAAAATTTAATCTCAATACTTTGTAATATATCCTTTGTTGGCAATGACAGAGGTCAAACGTTTTCTGTAAGTCTTCACAATGTTGCCACACACTGTTGTTGGTATGTTGGCCCATTCCTCCCTGCAGATCTCCTCTAGAGCAGTGATGTTTTTGGCTTTTCGCTTGGCAACACGGACTTTCAACTCCCTCCAAAGGTTTTCTATAGGGTTGAGATCTGGAGACTGGCTAGGCCACTCCAGGACCTTGAAATGCTTCTTACGAAGCCACTCCTTCGTTGCCCTGGTGGTGTGCTTTGGATCATTGTCATGTTGAAAGACCCAGCCACGTTTCATCTTCAATGCCCTTGCTGATGGAAGGAGGTTTGCACTCAAAATCTCACGATACATGGCCCCATTCATTCTTTCATGTACCCGGATCAGTCGTCCTGGCCCCTTTGCAGAGAAACAGCCCCAAAGCATGATGTTTCCACCACCATGCTTTACAGTAGGTATGGTGTTTGATGGATGCAACTCAGTATTCTTTTTCCTCCAAACATGACAAGTTGTGTTTCTACCAAACAGTTCCAGTTTGGTTTCATCAGACCATAGAACATTCTCCCAAAACTCCTCTGGATCATCCAAATGCTCTCTAGCAAACTTCAGACGGGCCCGGACATGTACTGGCTTAAGCAGTGGGACACGTCTGGCACTGCAGGATCTGAGTCCATGGTGGCGTAGTGTGTTACTTATGGTAGGCCTTGTTACATTGGTCCCAGCTCTCTGCAGTTCATTCACTAGGTCCCCACGCGTGGTTCTGGGATTTTTGCTCACCGTTCTTGTGATCATTCTGACCCCACGGGGTGGGATTTTGCGTGGAGCCCCAGATCGAGGGAGATTATCAGTGGTCTTGTATGTCTTCCATTTTCTAATTATTGCTCCCACTGTTGATTTCTTCACTCCAAGCTGGTTGGCTATTGCAGATTCAGTCTTCCCAGCCTGGTGCAGGGCTACAATTTTGTTTCTGGTGTCCTTTGACAGCTCTTTGGTCTTCACCATAGTGGAGTTTGGAGTCAGACTGTTTGAGGGTGTGCACAGGTGTCTTTTTATACTGATAACAAGTTTAAACAGGTGCCATTACTACAGGTAATGAGTGGAGGAAAGAGGAGACTCTTAAAGAAGAAGTTACAGGTCTGTGAGAGCCAGAAATCTTGATTGTTTGTTTCTGACCAAATACTTATTTTCCACCATAAAATGCAAAAAAAATGATTAAAAAAATAGACAATGTGATTTTCTGGATTTTTTTTTCTCAGTTTGTCTCCCATAGTTGAGGTCTACCTATGATGTAAATTACAGACGCCTCTCATCTTTTTAAGTGGTGGAACTTGCACTATTGCTGACTGACTAAATACTTTTTTGCCCCACTGTATGTATATATATATATATATACACGATACTATATAATTGTCTAAGGGTCACTTCCGTCTGTCTGTCTGTCCTTCTGTCTGTCACGAATATTCATTGGTCACGGCCTCTGTCAAGGAAATCCAAATCGCTGATTGGTCGCGACAAAACAGCCACGACTAATCAGCGACGGGCACAGTCAGGAAGAAAATGGCCGCTCCTTACTCCCCGGAGTCAGCGCCCGCATACTCTCCTCCGGTCACACAGGGTTAGTGTCGGCGGTAACGGACCGCATTATGCCGCGGGTAACTCACTCCGTTACCGCCGCTATTAACCCTGTGTGACCAAGTTTTTACTATTGATGCTGCCTGTGCAGCGTCAATAGTAAAAGGATCTAATGTTAAAAATAATAAAAAAAATTTTTTAAAAATCATTATATACTCACCTTCCGCCGCTGCCTTTCCCGCTCCTCGCCACGCTCCGGTAATCACTCCATGCAAGCGGCAAGTTCCGGTGCCAACGATGGTATGGGAGGAGGACCTGCCATGATGTCACGGTCATGTGACCGCGACGTCATCACAGCGCCTGCGCGAGAAGGACCTGCCATGACGTCATGGTCATGTGACCGTGATGTCATCACACCCTCGGACCGGAAGCTGCCAACAGAACTACAAGGTGCCCTCGGATCGGAATGTGAGTATATGTTTATTTTTTTTTTTTAACCTGTGACATACGTGGCTGAGCAATATAGTACGTGGCTCTGTGCTGTATACTATGTCACTGAGCTATATACTACGTGACTGTGCAATATACTATGTGGGTGGGCAATATACTACGTGACTGGGCAATATACTACATGGGTGGGCAATATACTACGTCACTGGGCAATATACTACATGGCTGGGCAATATACTACGTGGCTGGGTAACATACTACGTGAATCAGGCGTTAGAATCGGGCCACCATCTAGTGTGATATATATACACATATACACACATACATACATACATACACACACACATTGGGCCATTTATATGGATACACCTAAATAAAAATGGGAATGGTTGCTGATACCAACTCCCTCTTTGTGGAACAGTATATGGGAGGGGGGAAACTTTCCAAGCTGGGAGGTGACCATGGCGGCCATTTTTAAGTCGGCCACTTTGGATCCAACTTTATTTTTTCCAATGGGAAGAGTGTCATGTGGCAAATTAAACTCATTGAGAATTTCACAATAAAAACAATGCTGTGCTTGGTTTTAACGTAACTTTATTCTTTCATGAGTTATTTACAAGGTTATGACCACTTATAAAATGTGTTCAAAGTGATATATATATATATATATATATATACACACACACACACACACACACATCCACACTAGATGGTGGCCCGATTCTAACGCATCGGGTATTCTAGAATATGCATGTCCACGTAGTATATTGCCCAGCCATGTAGTATATTGCACAGCCATGTAGTATATTGCCCAGTCACGTAGTATATTGCCCAGCCACGTAGTATATTGCCCAGTAACGTAGTATATTGCCCAGTCATGTAGTATATTGCCCAGTCACGTAGTATATTGCCCAGCCACGTAGTATATTGCCCAGCCACGTAGTATATTGCACAGTCACGTAGTATATTGCCCAGCCACGTAGTATATTGCACAGTCACGTAGTATATTGCACAGTCCACATAGTATATTGCCCAGCCACGTAGTATATTGCCCAGCCACGTAGTATATTGCTCAGCCACGTAGTATATTGCTCAGCCACGTAGTATATTGCCCAATGACGTAGTCTACAGCACAGAGCCATGTAGTATATTGCACAGTGAAGTAGTATACAGCACAGAGCCATGTAGTATATTGGCCAGTCATGTAGTATATTGCCCAGCCAGGTTTGTCACAGGTTAAAAAATAAACATTACTCACCTTTCCGAGGGCCCCTTGTAATCCACGGCAGCTTCCGGTCCCAGGATTGGTATGAGCGCAGGACCTGTGATGACGTCGCGGTCACATGACCGTGACATCATGGCAGGTCCTTCTCATGCAGGGCCTCTGATGACGTCGCGGTCACATGACCGTGACGTCATGGCAGGTCCTTCTTCCATACCATCTTTGCCACCGGAACCTGCAATAGAAGATGGCGGCCGGCGCGAGCGACTACAGAGGGTGAGTATAGCAGGTTTTTTTTTTTAATTATTTTTAACATTACATTTTTTACTATTGATGTCACATAGGCAGCGTCAATAGTAAAAAGTTGGGGACACACAGGGTTAATAGCGGCAGTAACGGAGTGCGTTACCCGCGGCATAACGTGGTCCGTTACCGCTGCCATTAACCCTGTGTTAGTGGTGACCGGAGGAGAGTATGAGGGTGCCAGGCACTGACTGCGGGGAGTAAGGAGCGGCCATTTTCTTCCGGACTGTGCCCATCGCTGATTGGTCGCGGCAGCCATGACAGGCGGCTGGGCGAGACCAATCAGCGAATGAATAACCGTGACAGAAGGACAGACGGAAGTGACCCTTAGACAATTATATAGTAGAGAATATTATATTATATATAAAATATTATATATACATATGTATATTGTTATGACCTGGGGGTCAGGACAATAATGGACCTGGTGGTTAAGAGCACACGGAATGACCTGATAGTTACTGATAATAAAGGATGAGCTCTGGGACGTGGGAACTCTGCTGACCGCAATCCCTAATCCTATCAAACACACTAGAAATAGCCGTGGATTGCGCCTAACGCTCCCTATGCAACTCGGCACAGCCTAAGAAACTAGCTAGCCCTAGAGATAGAAAAATAAAGCCTACCTTGCCTCAGAGAAATTCCCCAAAGGAAAAGGCAGCCCCCCACATATAATGACTGTGAGTAAAGATGAAAATACAAACACAGAGATGAAATAGATTTAGCAAAGTGAGGCCCGACTTACTGAACAGACCGAGGATAGGAAAGGTTACTTTGCGATCAGCACAAAAACCTACAAAAAGACCACGCAGAGGGCGCAAAAAGACCCTCCGCACCGACTCACGGTGCGGAGGCGCTCCCTCTGCGTCCCAGAGCTTCCAGCAAGCAAGACAACAATGAAAATATCAAGCTGGACAGAAAAATAGCAAACCAAAGAAATACAAGCTGGAACTTAGCTTCTGCTGGGAAGACAGGTCACAAGAACGATCCAGGAGTGAACTAGACCAATACTGGAACATTGACAGGTGGCATGGAGCAAAGATCTAAGTGGAGTTAAATAGAGCAGCCAGCTAACGAATTAACCTCGTCACCTGTGGAAGGAAGCTCAGAAACACCCACCAGAGGAAGTCCATGGACAGAACCAGCCGAAGTACCATTCATGACCACAGGAGGGAGCCCGACAACAGAATTCACAACAGTACCCCCCCTTGAGGAGGGGTCACCGAACCCTTACCAGAGCCCCCAGGCCGACCAGGATGAGCCAAATGAAAGGCACGAACCAGATCGGCAGCATGAACATCAGAGGCAAAAACCCAGGAATTATCTTCCTGACCATAACCCTTCCACTTGACCAGGTACTGGAGTTTCCGTCTCGAAACACGAGAATCCAAAATCTTCTCCACCACATACTCCAACTCCCCCTCAACCAACACCGGGGTAGGAGGATCAACGGATGGAACCACAGGCGCCACGTATCTCTGCAATAACGACCTATGGAGCACATTATGGATGGCAAAAGAAGCAGGAAGGGCCAAACGAAACGACACAAGATTGATAACCTCAGAAATCTTATACGGACCAATGAACCGAGGCTTAAACTTAGGAGAGAAAACCTTCATAGGAACATAACGAGACGACAACCAAACCAAATCCCCAACACGAAGTCGGGGACCCACACAGCGCCGGCGGTTAGCGAAACGTTGAGCCTTCTCCTGGGACAATGTCAAATTGTCCACCACATGAGTCCAAATCTGCTGCAACCTATCCACCACAGTATCTACACCAGGACAGTCTGAAGACTCAACCTGCCCTGAAGAGAAACGAGGATGGAAACCTGAATTGCAGAAGAACGGCGAAACCAAAGTAGCCGAGCTGGCCCGATTATTAAGGGCGAACTCAGCCAACGGCAAAAAGGACACCAAATCATCCTGATCAGCAGAAACAAAGCATCTCAGATATGTTTCCAAAGTTTGATTAGTTCGTTCGGTTTGGCCATTTGTCTGAGGATGGAAAGCCGAGGAAAAAGACAAATCAATGCCCATCCTAGCACAAAAGGATCGCCAAAACCTCGAAACAAACTGGGAACCTCTGTCAGAAACGATGTTCTCCGGGATACCATGTAAACGAACCACATGCTGGAAAAATAATGGCACCAAATCAGAGGAGGAAGGCAATTTAGACAAAGGTACCAAATGGACCATCTTAGAAAAGCGATCACAAACCACCCAAATGACCGACATCTTTTGAGAGACGGGGAGATCTGAAATAAAATCCATAGAAATATGCGTCCAGGGACTCTTCGGGACCAGCAAGGGCAAAAGCAACCCACTGGCACGAGAACAGCAGGGCTTAGCCCGAGCACAATTCCCACAGGACTGCACAAAAGAACGCACATCCCGTGACAAAGACGGCCACCAAAAGGATCTAGCCACCAAATCTCTGGTACCAAAGATTCCAGGATGCCCAGCCAACATTGAACAATGAATCTCAGAGATAACTCTACTAGTCCATCTATCAGGGACAAACAGTTTCTCCGCTGGGCAACGGTCAGGTCTATCAGCCTGAAATTTTTGCAGCACCCGCCGCAAATCAGGGGAGATGGCAGACAAAATTACCCCTTCTTTGAGAATACCCGCCTGCTCAGGAACACCCGGAGAGTCAGGCACAAAACTCCTTGACAGGGCATCAGCCTTCACATTCTTAGAGCCCGGAAGGTACGAAACCACAAAATCAAAACGGGAGAAAAATAACGACCATCGAGCATGTCTCGGATTCAACCGTTTGGCAGACTCAAGATAAGTCAAATTCTTGCGTTCTGTCAAGACCACCACGCGATGCTTGGCTCCTTCAAGCCAATGACGCCACTCCTCGAATGCCCACTTCATGGCCAACAACTCACGATTACCAACATCATAATTACACTCAGCAGGCGAAAACTTTCTAGAAAAGAAAGCACATGGCTTCATCACCGAGCCATCAGAACTTCTTTGCGACAAAACAGCCCCTGCTCCAATCTCAGAAGCATCAACCTCAACCTGAAACGGGAGCGAAACATCTGGCTGGCACAACACAGGGGCAGAAGAAAAACGACGCTTCAACTCCTGAAAAGCCTCTACAGCTGCAGAAGACCAATTGACCACATCAGCACCCTTCTTGGTCAAATCAGTCAACGGTTTAGCAACAGTAGAAAAATTAGCGATTAAGCGCCGATAAAAATTAGCAAAGCCCAGGAACTTTTGGAGGCTCTTTACAGATGTCCGCTGAGTCCAATCGTAAATGGCTTGGACTTTAACAGGGTCCATCTCGATAGTAGAAGGGGAAAAAATGAACCCCAAAAATGAAACCTTCTGAACTCCAAAGAGACACTTTGACCCCTTCACAAACAAGGAATTCGCACGAAGGACCTAGAACACCATTCTGACCTGCTTCACATGAGACTCCTGTTGTGAATTCTGTGGCAGAGCTCCCTCCTGTGGTCACAAGTGGTACTTCGGCTGATTCTCTCTGGGAGCTTCCATTTGTGGAGGAAACTGGTACTGCTGCTTCTGAGTTTCCTCCCTCAGGTGATCTGGTGAGGTCGTTAGGTGCTTCTCTACTTAACCCCACCTAATGCTTTGATTCATGCTTCCTGTCTATGTTCCAGTGTTGGACTTGTGTTTCTCTGGATCATTCCTGTGGCCTGCTGCTCTGCATAGCTAAGTGCTTCTTTGCTATTTGTTGCTATTTTTTCTGTCCAGCTTGTCTATTTGTTTTGCTGGAAGCTCTGGGACGCAAAGGGTGTACCTCCGTGCCGTTAGTTCGGTACGGAGGGTCTTTTTGCCCCTCTGCGTGGTTTTCTTTAGGGTTTTGTGTAGACCGCAAAGTTATCTTTCCTATCCTCGTTCTGTCTAGAATATCGGGCCTCACTTTGCTGAATCTATTTCATCCCTACGTTTGTCTTTTCATCTTACTCACAGTCATTATATGTGGGGGGCTGCCTTTTCCTTTGGGGTATTTCTCTGAGGCAAGGTAGGCTTATTTTTTCTATCTTCAGGCTAGTTAGTTTCTCAGGCTGTGCCGAGTTGCATAGGGAGCGTTAGGCGCAATCCACGGCTGCCTCTAGTTGTGTTTGGAGAGGATCAGGGATTGCGGTCTGCAGAGTTCCCACGTCTCAGAGCTCGTTCTATTATTTTGGGTTATTGTCAGATCACTGTATGTGCTCTGACCTCCATGTCCATAGTGATACTGAATTGCCTCTCATAACAGACTCCCAATCATCCGAAAAGACCAAAATATCATCCAAATACACAATCAGGAATTTATCCAGGTACTCTCGGAAGATGTCATGCATAAAGGACTGAAATACTGATGGCATGGCATAACCAGGTACTCAAAATGGCCCTCGGGCGTATTAAATGCTGTTTTCCATTCATCGCCCTGTTTAATACGCACAAGATTATACGCCCCTCGAAGATCTATCTTGGTGAACCAACTAGCCCCTTTAATACGAGCAAACAAATCAGACAGCAACGGCAAAGGATACTGAAATTTGACTGTAATTTTATTAAGAAGGCGGTAATCAATACAAGGTCTCAAAGAACCATCCTTCTTGGCCACAAAAAAGAACCCTGCTCCTAACGGTGATGACGACGGGCGAATATGGCCTTTCTCCAAGGATTCCTTTATATAACTCCGCATAGCGGCGTGTAAGATAAATTGAACAATCGGCCCTTAGGAAACTTACTACCAGGAATCAAATTAATTGCACAATCGCAATCCCTATGAGGAGGTAGGGCACTGGCTTTGGGCTCATCAAATACATCCCGATAATCCGACAAAAACTCTGGAACTTCAGAAGGAGTGGAAGACGAAATAGACAAAAATGGAACATCACCATGTACCCCCTGGCAACCCCAGCTGGACACAGACATAGATTTCCAGTCTAATACTGGATTATGAACCTGTAGCCATGGCAACCCCAAAACGACCACATCATGCAGATTATGCAAAACCAGAAAGCGGATATCCTCCTGATGTGCAGGAGCCATGCACATGGTCAATTGGGTCCAGTACTGAGGCTTATTCTTGGCCAAAGGCTAGCATCAATTCCTCTCAATGGAATAGGATACTGCAAGGGCTCCAAGAAAAAAACCACAGCGCCTAGCATACTCCAAGTCCATCAAATTCAGGACAGCGCCTGAATCCACAAATGCCATAACAGAATAGGATGACAAAGAGCAAATCAGAGTAACAGACAATATAAATTTAGACTGTACCGTACCAATGGTGGCAGACCTAGCGAACCGCTTAGTGCGCTTAGGACAATCGGAGATAGCATGAGTGGAATCACCACAGTAAAAACATAGCCAATTCCGACGTCTGTGTTCTTGCCGTTCAGCTCTGGTCAAAGTCCTATCACATTGCATAGGCTCAGGCCCATGCTCAGATAGTACCGCCAAATGGTGCACAGCTTTATGCTCACGCAAGCGTCGATCGATCTGAATGGCCAAGGGCATAGACTCATTCAGACCAGCAGGCATGGGAAATCCCACCATGACATCCTTAAGGGCTTCAGAGAGACCCTTTCTGAAGATTGCTGCCAGGGCACATTCATTCCACTGAGTGAGCACAGACCACTTTCTAAACTTCTGACAATATATCTCCGCTTCATCCTGACCCTGACAAAGAGCCAGCAGGATTTCTCTGCCTGATCCACTGAATTAGGTTCGTCATAAAGCAATCCAAGCGCCAGGAAAAACGCATCAACATCACGCAATGCCGGATCTCCTGGCACAAGGGAAAATGCCCAGTCTTGAGGGTCACCACGTAACAAAGAAATAATGATCTTTACTTGTTGAACAGAGTCACCTGAGGAGCGAGGTTTCAAGGCAAGAAACAATTTACAATTATTTTTGAAATTCAAGAACTTAGATCTATCACCAAAAAACAAATCAGGAATTGGAATCCTAGGCTCCGACATCGGATTCTGAACCACAAAATCATGAATGTTTTGTACCCTTGTAGTGAGATTATCCATCCAAGAGGACAGACCTTGAATATCCATGTTAACACCTGTGTCCTGATCCACCCAGAGGTAAAGGGGAAAAGAGAGACAAAACACACTGCAAAGAAAAAAAAATGGTCTCAGAACTTCTCTTATCCCTCTATTGAGATGCATTAGTACTTTGGGCCACCTGTACTGTTATGACCTGGTGGTCAGGACAATAATGGACCTGGTGGTTAAGAGCACACGGAATGACCTGATAGTTACTGATAATAAAGGACGAGCTCTGGCACGTGGGAACTCTGCTGACCGCAATCCCTAATCCTATCAAACACACTAGAAATAGCCGTGGATTGCGCCTAATGCTCCCTATGCAACTCGGCACAGCCTAAGGAACTAGCTAGCCCTGAAGATAGAAAAATAAAGCCTACCTTTCCTCAGAGAAATTCCCCAAAGGAAAAGGCAGCCCCCCACATATAATGACTGTGAGTAAAGATGAAAATACAAACACAGAGATGAAATAGATTTTAGCAAAGTGAGGCCCGACTTACTGAACAGACCGAGGATAGGAAAGGTTACTTTGCGATCAGCACAAAAACCTACAAAAAGACCACGCAGAGGGCGCAAAAAGACCCTCCGCACTGACTCACGGTGCGGAGGCGCTCCCTCTGCGTCCCAGAGCTTCCAGCAAGCAAGACAACAATAAAAATATCAAGCTGGACAGAAAAGTAGCAAACCAAAGAAATACAAGCTGGAACTTAGCTTCTGCTGGGAAGACAGGTCACAAGAACGATCCAGGAGTGAACTAGGCCAATACTGGAACATTGACAGGTGGCATGGAGCAAAGTTCTAAGTGGAGTTAAATAGAGCAGCCAGCTAACGAATTAACCTTGTCACCGGTGGAAGGAAGCTCAGAAACACCCACCAGAGGAAGCCCATGGACAGAACCAGCCGAAGTACCATTCATGACAGGAGGGAGCCCGACAACAGAATTCACAACAGTATATATATATATGTGCAGTGGTAGCACACTTATGCAGTGAGGAGGCAGTGACCACAGTGAAGTTCCAAAAACAAAAGTCTCTTTGATATTTACAGTAATCTCGAAGTAGAAGCACCAAAAACAGTCCATAAATGTCCGGTTGCTCAGGGCAACTGCACCACCATATCAAGCAATGCAGTGCCAGGAGTTTGCTCTGCTTGGCCTTGTGTTTCCTCACACAGATGGAGCCTTCTTGCTGAGCCGACTGCTCTGCAGATTGCAAACTCCACACCCAACCCCTCCTGCAGGTTTTATTTTCCTCAAACTCTGTGGCCATTGGCCACTTGCAAGATTTGGGCTGGAGGAAATGGACTGGACCCACTACCTTCCTGTATTCTGTTTCTAAAATAAAAGCCCATACCGGGTTTTCCTGAAGAAATCCTTGGCCAAATAACTTGACCAGGTTCAACTTACAGGCATCCTGCTGTGACCACAAAGCACTCCAGTGGTCAAAAAAAGCTTCTGAGTGCATCCTATGGGACACATAGCCTCCGCATAGTTCTGCAGATGTGGGAAGTTCTGGCCAATTCCAAAGGTTTCTCATAGTCAATAAGCCCACAAGAGCAGGGTCCTCTCCCCTCTGTTTCAGTTTGTTATTGTTAGTCTGTTTTCTGTAATTTGTATGTAACGCCTTCTCATGTACAGCACCATGGAATCAACGGTGCTATATAAATAAATACTAATACGTAATTTTCATATAAAAGATTGTTCCAATGTAATCATGCCAATGAGAACGCCTCGCAATTACTGGTCCGACCCACCTGCCCATCAGATTAGCATCTTATTTCATGACTTGGAGGGACCCAGATCTTCTGTTATTTCTCTACATAAAGAACTTCTGGCAGGTCTTCAAAGCCGTAGCATCTTACATCATCATCAAGGAGGAGGAAAGGTTGGTCCAATGTGGATGCTGGGACTTGTAGTGTTTAAGAGTAGTTTCAAGATGCATGGATGGGGCTTCATAGAAAAATTGGATATGCTGCCACCAGAATCTCTTCAGTGGGGGCAAATAATTGGATATGCTGAAGTCCAACAGCCCCATCCTTTCATCCCATGACTTCCGACGGTATCGGCGAGTTGAGACCACAACATTGTAGGCTCATCTGTATTGTCTCATTCAAATATTGAAAGTAAAGTATAGTTTTGGTACTCCTTCACTCAAAGGTTATGCAGAGTGAAATGCCTTTCAAAAATTACAAGCAGGGTTATCTATACACCCTTGAACACAACTGGATGGCCTTATTAAAACATTACAACAGCATACCCCTGTAGCAGGCCAATTTTGTCTTTTAATTTGAAAACAACAAAACTTCACACAAAGCAGGTTCTACAGTATATATGACAATCATTGAATCCATAAAAAAAGTTTAATTTTTTTTTTAGCGTTTAATGTACCAGCGAAATGTAACAAGAACCGCGTTACAGTGTGTTAGGTGTCGAGTTCCCGCCTCTGCACAGGGGGAATCTCGAACCATCTCTGCTGTGGTCTCCCACTCTTCTCCAGCCACAGTGTTCAGCAGCGAGCAGGTCTTTCTGGGACTAAGTCCAGATTTTCCCTTTCTGAGCATGCCCATGGGATGACCTCCCATTGGAGGTCGGGGGTCACATGCTCAGATACTGCAGCAGATCCCATTGGTCCTTTATTGGAAGGTCCTGAACGTGCTGCAGCTATATAAGCTTCGCATGACCGCACGGCCATGCGCTAGTATACAATTGTTATCGTGTGTGTGTTGATGAGTGCAAGTCGTTCCTTAAAAAACCCATCCCCTGTGTATGACTGTTCGCGTAAGGTGTATGGCTGCAGTCTAGCGCTCGGCTGAACTCACAGCTTTAATGCACGAAACAGCGTCTAACTGCTGTGACCGCCAGTGCAGCGCCGTGCGCTATTAGAGCGCTTACCTTACCCAAGTCTGGGTGGTTAGTGGCGTCCGCTAGTGTGGCACAGCATGCACTTCTGTGCATAATAGTTTCCTCTGATACCCCAATTGTGGTGTCGATCGCAAGAGGTCTACACTAACTCTAATCCTGTGTCCTGGGATAGAGTTCTGTGGTTCCTTGCTTGCGCTCTCTGTGCAGTACCACGACCCTGTGACTTAACAAGGATCGCTTTCTTCATACAGGGTGAAGTTAACCCATGTGTGTATCCTCATTGTACCGCCATATAGTGCCGCCATTACTTAGCAGCAGGTTCCATCTCTGCATGGTGGACCCCGGGCTGCGAACGCACCTTATTGTATCTATTTAATTATTTGGTGCGTTCCGCTAGCCCTAACACAGTGTAAGGATGAATCATTGAATCCATAAAACTTCAAGTTTTTTTGGGATTTTTATATAACCCCAAAATGTAACAGATTACATATAATACTGTAAGGATAAGTAATTAAATCCAAACATATTTCTCACATGTAATAGTGCATGAATGACCAATATAATAGAGACAAATGTTATAACTATTTTTAGAGGTTTAACATACAGTACTGCCAAAATGTACCCCAGAAGACTATATACTCTATAGATGACTTATTCAATTCAGATACATTTTGAAACTTTTTGGGAGAGTTCAATATCATACAAATTTACGCCAAACCATGGAGTAGTGTATGGGTGAGAAATTTAACCCATCCAAATTTTTTTACTTTTTTTTTAAAAAGTTTTACACACCACCGTAATGTACCAATAACCGCATCAAAACATATGGATGACTAATTGAATTCAGAAATAAGTTTGGAAACTAAATATTTTGAAAGCATAGTTGTTGTACTCTTACAGTCTAAGGCTATGTGCACACGTTCAGGTTTTTTCGCGTTTTTTTCGCGGTAAAAATGCTATAAAAACTCATTAAAAACGAATACATTATGCATCCTCTCATTTAGAATGCATTCTGCATGTTTTGTGCACATGATGCATTTTTTTCCACGTAAAAAAAGCAGCATGTTCATTAATTTTGCGGATTTTCTGCGTTTTTCCTGCTATCCTATGCATTTTGTTAAAAACGCACAAAAAAAAAAACGCATGCGGATTTCTGGCAGAAATGTCCGGTTTTTGTCAGGAAAATTTCTGCAAGAAATCCTGACGTGTGCACATATCCTTAGGCTTTGAACAAAGTGCAAAGCCAGTAAAAAAATGTAAGGAGGGTAATACAGTACTATTTTTCAGGTGTCTGCTTCTTCTCCTCCCTCGGGAGGCAGGGAAGACTGCCACCACCTTTTTCCTGGAGCCTGATTTCCAGGTGCCTGGACTGTAAGTGATCCTGCTTCTTGTAGTGCTTGTGCCTCTGAAAGGTAGAAATGGGCAACAGCCTCTTGTGTCACCTGCTTCATCGGCTGCTACCACATAGGAGGTGGGGAAACTCAAGGACAGTATGATCTTTTGGGGGTGGTAGTAGCCTTATCTCGAGCTACCTCAAGGAGCCTCTCTCAGGCCCATTCATTCCTCAAGAATGGTTCATTGTGCTTTTTTATTTTTGGGATCACACCCACTTCATACCAGAGATATTGCCCCTCCATTTTGAGGAGTGTGACCCTGGTTCCAGCCATCAGCTCTTGCAGCCTTCTAGGCAAGTGTTCCATCTCTACCGCCTGAAGTTTGAACAAGATGTGATGTTGGGTCCCAAACTCTTCAACGGACCCGCTTCTCAGCTAATGGTCTTATGCAACGAACATCCCAAGGATGCCATCTCCCGGTACCTTGCATCTAGCGGGCCCGATAGCATTTCTCCAAATCTGGTCCTACGTCACCTCTTTGTTTATAGGCCCTGGAGTCCATTCACAAGTTCATGGATCCTGGCTCTCACATCAAGAAAGAGTCCACAAGAACCACAGCGAAAGAGATGCAGCCTGGTTTCCGGCCTTGATGGTTCTGGCTAATCAACCGTATCCCGACTTCATGCTCCTGCCATCTTTACTGTTGCATCAGCTTCCTCTGGTTCCAATATTCCTCTGGTCACTCCCTTGGGAATCCCTCATGGTTCTGCCATCTTTATCACCCACTAAACACATTACACTGTATGGATAATTAATTGAATACAGCAAAAAAGTAACACTGAGTGTTGTATACCACAGAAATGTACCATAGACAACAGAATAATGTAAGGCTTAGAAATTTAGCCCAGAAAAAATAAAAATTGCTTTTTTTTTTGCAGTGATAGGTATCACATTAAAGGGAATCTGTCACCCCAAAAATCGTATATGAGCTAAGGCCACCAGCATCAGGGGCTTATCTACAGCATTCTGTAATGCTGTACATAAGCCCCCGATGTAACTTGAAAGGTAAGAAAAACAGGTTATATCATACTCAGCCAGGGTGGTCCTGCTGCGGTCCGGGTCAGCGCCTCCCATCTTCATGCGATGATGTCCTCCTCTTGTCTTCCTGCTCCGGCGCAGGCATACTTTGTCTGCCCTGATGAGGGCAGAGCAAAGCACTGCAGTGCACAGGTGCCTGGAAAGGTCAGAGAGGCCCGAGGCCTGCACACTGCAGTACTTTGCTCTGCCCTCAACAGGGCAGACAAAGTACGCCTGCGCCGGAGCTGCGGCAGGAAGAAAAGAAGAGGACGTCATCGTATGAAGATAGGAGGTGCCGGACCGCGATGCCCATCAGACCCAGACTGCAGTGGGACCGCCCCTGGGTGAGAATAATATGACCTGTTTTTCTTACCTTTCAGTTTGCATCGGGGGCTTATCTACAGCATTACAGAATGCTGTGGCCTTGGTAACGTCGGATCCACAATGCCGTGCGTCCGGTCACGTGACGTGATGCTCCGGGACTTCCGGGACCTCCTGACTGCGCATGCGCCGAGTGCACCCGGAGTGCGTCTAATCATTGAATTGCACACACTATAAATACCTGGCGTTATATCAATAATTACACCCCTTGACGAAGGAAATTCTACCGAAACGCACGTCGGGGCGCGTTGTGCACACGGACATTAACCCCAAAAAGGTATCCTGTATGCTTTTCATGGTTCTCTTTTCCACTGGTTTTATTTTTGGCTGAGCAGTGCTCTGATATCTACGCTGGCCCTGATAATTGTACTGGACCGGTGTAAACACTATGCTTGCTGTGGCACTTGAACACTTTAGTTACTGATACACTTTATTTACAATATATATATACTAGCTATTGAACCCATTCTACGCCCGGGTGGCGAGCATTTATATTGGTATATGGTCTCCATCCTGGTATGTGCTGCTCCATCCTGCGTCCCCATCCTGTCATGTGCTGCTCCATCCTGCGTCCCCATACTGTCATGTGCTGCTCCATCCTGCGCCCCCATTCTGTCATGTGCTGCTCCATCCTGCATCCCCATTCTGTCATGTGCTGCTCCCATCCTGCGCCCCCGTTCTGTCATGTGCTGCTCCCATCCTGCGCCCCCGTTCTGTCATGTGCTGCTCCCATCCTGCGCCTCCATTCTGTCATTTGCTGCTCCCATCCTGTCATGTGCTGCTCCCATCCTGCACCCCCGTTCTGTCATGTGCTGCTCCCATCCTGCGCCCCCGTTCTGTCATGTGCTGCTCCCATCCTGCTCCCCTGTTCTGTCATGTGCTGCTCCCATCCTGCTCCCGTTCTGTCATGTGCTGCTCCCATCCTGCGCCCGTTCTGTCATGTGCTGCTGCCATCCTGCGCCCGTTCTGTCATGTGCTGCTGCCATCCTGCGCCCGTTCTGTCATGTGCTGCTCTCATCCTGCACCCGTTCTGTCATGTGCTGCTCCCATCCTGCGCCCGTTCTGTCATGTGCTGCTCCCATCCTGCCCCGTTCTGTCATGTGCTGCTCCCATCCTGCGCCCCCGTTCTGTCATGTGCTGCTCCCATCCTGCGCCCCCGTTCTGTCATGTGCTGCTCCCATCCTGCGCCCCCGTTCTGTCATGTGCTGCTCCCATCCTGCGCCTCCATTCTGTCATTTGCTGCTCCCATCCTGTCATGTGCTGCTCCCATCCTGCACCCCCGTTCTGTCATGTGCTGCTCCCATCCTGCGCCCCCGTTCTGTCATGTGCTGCTCCCATCCTGCGCCCCCGTTCTGTCATGTGCTGCTCCCATCCTGCGCCCCCGTTCTGTCATGTGCTGCTCCCATCCTGCTCCCGTTCTGTCATGTGCTGCTCCCATCCTGCGCCCGTTCTGTCATGAGCTGCTCCCATCCTGCGCCCGTTCTGTCATGTGCTGCTGCCATCCTGCGCCCGTTCTGTCATGTGCTGCTGCCATCCTGCGCCCGTTCTGTCATGTGCTGCTGCCATCCTGCGCCCGTTCTGTCATGTGCTGCTCCCATCCTGCGCCCGTTCTGTCATGTGCTGCTCCCATCCTGCGCCCGTTCTGTCATGTGCTGCTCCCATCCTGCCCCGTTCTGTCATGTGCTGCTCCCATCCTGTGCCACCATTGTATTATATGCCCCCCATAAGACGCTCCAGTCTGTATGCCCCCGTATGCTACTGCCATATAAAAAAAAAAAAAAATACCATACTCACCTATCGTCCGGCTCCACTGCAGGTGTGTCTTCAAGAAAATGGCGCCGGAAAGCGCGGACTGCGCAGGCGCAGATTCCGGCAGCAGGAATCGGCGCTTGCGCAGTCCGCGCTTTCCGGCGCCATTTTCTTGAAGACACACCTGCAGTGGAGCCGAAGTGTGTCTTCAAGAAAATGGCGCCGGAAAGCGCGGACTGCGCAGGCGCCGATTCCGGCAGCAGGAATCGGCGCCTGCGCAGTCCGCGCTTTCCGGCGCCATTTTCCTGAAGACACACTCCGGCTCCTCTGCCTGTGACTGGTAAGTCAGAGGGCGGCGCCGGCGCGCATTAAGCGCGTCATCGCGCCCTCTGAACTGTCATAGCAGAGGAGCCGGGAGACGGAGCCGCACGCAGCGCGGGAGCGGGGAAAGGTGAATATACTTACCCTGCTGGCGGTCTCTGACTCTGGAGATCGCGGTATGCGTTCAGTGCTTACGCATACCGCGATTTCCTGGGAGCGTCACTCTGTGGGGGCCAGACTGCGCCGGAGCTTGCGCAGTCTGTAAAGGCTTCGGACAGAGTGACGCTCCCAGCGTTATAATATCTATAATATAACGCTGGGAGCGTCACTCTGTCCGAAGCCTCTATAGACTGCGCAAGCGCAAGCGCCGGCGCAGTCTGGGCCTCACAGAGCGACGCTCCCAGGAGATCGCGGTGTGCGTTCACACTGAACGCACACCGCGATCTCCACCGCAGAAGCAGGGACCGCCAGGAGGGTGAGTATCGGCCTATATTCACCTGTCCCCGTTCCATCGCTGAGCGGCGCCATCTTCCCGGTCTTCGGCCTGTAACCTTCAGTTCAGAGGGCGCGGTGACGCGCTTAATGCGCGCCGGCGCCGCCCTCTGACTGAACAGTCACAGCCAGGAGACCGGGAAGATGGCGGCGCTCAGCGATGGAACGCCGGACAGGTGAGTATAGTAAGTGCTGGGGGGGCCTGAGCTGGCGGCGATACCGGCACCTGACCCCCTCAGCGCGCCGGTGTCCCCGCCTGCTCAGGCCCCCCAGCACTCGGCGACGAGCGGGTCAGAGGCAGTATGGGGACGCAGGATGCAGCAGCACATAAGGATGGGGACGCAGGATGCAGCAGCACATAAGGATGGGGACGCAGGATGCAGCAGCACATAAGGATGGGGACGCAGGATGCAGCAGCACATAAGGATGGGGACGCAGGATGCAGCAGCACATAAGGATGGGGACGCAGGATGCAGCAGCACATAAGGATGGGGACGCAGGATGCAGCAGCACATAAGGATGGGGACGCAGGATGCAGCAGCACATAAGGATGGGGACGCAGGATGGAGCAGCACATAAGGATGGGGACGCAGGATGCAGCAGCACATAAGGATGGGGACGCAGGATGCAGCAGCACATAAGGATGGGGACGCAGGATGCAGCAGCACATAAGGATGGGGACGCAGGATGGGAGCAGCACATAAGGATGGGGACGCAGGATGGGAGCAGCACAAGGATGGGGACGCAGGATGGAGCAGCACATAACAATGGGGACGCAGGATGCAGCAGCACATAAGGATGGGGACGCAGGATGCAGCAGCACATAAGGATGGGGACGCAGGATGGAGCACCACATAAGGATGGGGACGCAGGATGCAGCAGCACATAAGGATGGGGACGCAGGATGCAGCAGCACATAAGGATGGGGACGCAGGATGCAGCAGCACATAACGATGGGGACGCAGGATGAAGCAGCACATAAGGATGGGGACGCAGGATGGGAGCAGCACATAAGGATGGGGACGCAGGATGGGAGCAGCACATAAGGATGGGGACGCAGGATGCAGCAGCACATAACAATGGGGACGCAGGATGCAGCAGCACATAAGGATGGGGACGCAGGATGGAGCAGCACATAAGGATGGGGACGCAGGATGGAGCACCACATAAGGATGGGGACGCAGGATGGGAGCAGCACATAAGGATTGGGACGTAGGATGGAGCAGCACATAAGGATGGGGACGCAGGATGGAGCAGCACATAAGGATGGGGACGCAGGATGGAGCAGCACATAAGGATGGGGACGCAGGATGCAGCAGCACATAAGGATGGGGACGCAGGATGGAGCAGCACATAAGGATGGGGACGCAGGATGGAGCACCACATAAGGATGGGGACGCAGGATGGGAGCAGCACATAAGGATGGGGACGTAGGATGGAGCAGCACATAAGGATGGGGACGCAGGATGGAGCAGCACATAAGGATGGGGACGCAGGATGCAGCAGCACATAAGGATGGGGACGCAGGATGGAGCAGCACATAAGGATGGGGACGCAGGATGGAGCAGCACATAAGGATGGGGACGCAGGATGGAGCACCACATAAGGATGGGGACGCAGGATGGAGCAGCACATAAGGATGGGGACGCAGGATGGAGCAGCACATAAGGATGGGGACGCAGGATGGGATCAGCACATAAGGATGGGGACGCAGGATGGAGCAGCACATAAGGATGGGGACTGTTATGTTTGCTAATGACAGGTGTTATGAAGGCAATCCAGAAACACAGTGTGCATAGCGATCAGAGCGCACACAGTGATCTGACAAATACCCAAAAATACAAGAACGAGCTCTGAGACGTGGAAACTCTGTAGACTGCACACCTGATCCTATCCTAAACACAACTAAAAGCGGCTGTGGATTGCGCCTAACAACTACCTAGGCAACTCGGCACAGCCTAAGAAACTAGCTAGCCTGAAGATAGAAAAATAGGCCTGACTTGCCCCAGAGAAATTCCCCAAAGGAAAAGGCAGCCCCCCACATATAATGACTGTGAGTAAGATGAAAAGACAAAACGTAGGGATGAAATAGATTCAGCAAAGTGGGGCCCGATATTCTAGGACAGAGCGAGGACAGTAAAGCGAACTTTGCAGTCTACAAAAAACCCTAAAGCAAAACCACGCAAAGGGGGCAAAAAAACCCCCACCGTGCCGAACTAACGGCACGGCGGTACACCCTTTGCGTCTCAGAGCTTCAGCAAAAAAAAAGACAAGCTGGACAGAAAAAAAGCAACAAAAAAGCAAAAAGCACTTAGCTATACAGAGCAGCAGGTCACAGGAACAATCAGGAGAAGCTCCGATCCAACACTGAAACATTGACAAGGAGCAAGGATAGCAGCATCAGGCGGAGTTAAGTAATGAAGCAGTTAACGAGCTCACCAGAACACCTGAGGGAGGAAGCTCAGAAGCTGCAGTACCACTTGTGACCACAGGAGTGAATTCAGCCACAGAATTCACAACAGTACCCCCCCCTTGAGGAGGGGTCACCGAACCCTCACCAGAGCCCCCAGGCCGACCAGGATGAGCCGCATGAAAGGCACGAACAAGATCGGAAGCATGAACATCAGAGGCAAAAACCCAGGAATTATCTTCCTGAGCATAACCCTTCCATTTAACCAGATACTGGAGTTTCCGTCTAGAAACACGAGAATCCAAAATCTTCTCCACAATATACTCCAATTCCCCCTCCACCAAAACCGGGGCAGGAGGCTCAACAGATGGAACCATAGGTGCCACGTATCTCCGCAACAACGACCTATGGAATACATTATGTATGGAAAAGGAGTCTGGGAGGGTCAAACGAAAAGACACAGGATTGAGAACCTCAGAAATCCTATACGGACCAATAAAACGAGGTTTAAATTTAGGAGAGGAAACCTTCATAGGAATATGACGAGAAGATAACCAAACCAGATCCCCAACACGAAGTCGGGGACCCACACGGCGTCTGCGATTAGCGAAAAGTTGAGCTTTCTCCTGGGACAAGATCAAATTTTCCACTACCTGAGTCCAGATCTGCTGCAACCTATCCACCACAGAATCCACACCAGGACAGTCCGAAGACTCAACCTGTCCTGAAGAGAAACGAGGATGGAACCCAGAATTGAAAAAAAAAATGGAGAAACCAAGGTAGCCGAGCTGGCCCGATTATTAAGGGCGAACTCAGCCAACGGCAAAAAGGACACCCAATCATCCTGGTCTGCAGAAACAAAACATCTCAGATATGTTTCCAAGGTCTGATTGGTTCGTTCGGTCTGGCCATTAGTCTGAGGATGGAAAGCCGAGGAAAAGGATAGGTCAATGCCCATCCTACCACAAAAGGCTCGCCAAAACCTTGAAACAAACTGGGAACCTCTGTCAGAAACAATATTCTCAGGAATGCCATGCAACCGAACCACATGCTGAAAGAACAAAAGGTACCAAATCAGAGGAGGAAGGCAATTTAGCCAAGGGCACCAGATGGACCATTTTAGAAAAGCGATCACAGACCACCCAAATGACTGACATCTTTTGAGAAACGGGAAGGTCAGAAATGAAATCCATCGAAATATGTGTCCAAGGCCTCTTTGGGACCGGCAAGGGCAAAAGCAACCCACTGGCACGAGAACAGCAGGGCTTAGCCCTAGCACAAATCCCACAGGACTGCACAAAAGTACGTACATCCCGTGACAGAGATGGCCACCAGAAGGATCTAGCCACTAACTCTCTGGTACCAAAGATTCCAGGATGATCAGCCAACACCGAACAATGAAGTTCAGAGATAAGTTTATTAGTCCACCTATCAGGGACGAACAGTTTCTCTGCTGGACAACGATCAGGTTTATTCGCCTGAAATTTTTGCAGCACCCGCCGCAAATCAGGGGAGATGGCAGACACAATGACTCCTTCCTTGAGGATACCCGCTGGCTCAGATAAACCCGGAGAGTCGGGCACAAAACTCCTAGACAGAGCATCCGCCTTCACATTTTTAGAGCCCGGAAGGTACGAAATCACAAAGTCGAAGCGGGCAAAAAATAACGACCAACGGGCCTGTCTAGGATTCAAGCGCTTGGCAGACTCGAGATAAGTCAAGTTCTTATGATCAGTCAATACCACCACGCGATGCTTAGCTCCTTCAAGCCAATGACGCCACTCCTCGAATGCCCACTTCATGGCCAGCAACTCTCGATTGCCCACATCATAATTACGCTCAGCGGGCGAAAACTTCCTGGAAAAGAAAGCACATGGTTTCATCACTGAGCAATCAGAACCTCTCTGTGACAAAACCGCCCCTGCTCCAATCTCAGAAGCATCAACCTCGACCTGGAACGGAAGAGAAACATCTGGCTGACACAACACAGGGGCAGAACAAAAACGACGCTTCAACTCCTGAAAAGCTTCCACAGCAGCAGAAGACCAATTAACCAAATCAGCACCCTTCTTGGTCAAATCGGTCAATGGTTTGGCAATGCTAGAAAAATTACAGATGAAGCGACGATAAAAATTAGCAAAGCCCATGAACTTTTGCAGACTTTTCAGAGATGTCGGCTGAATCCAATCCTGGATGGCTTGGACCTTAACTGGATCCATCTCGATAGTAGAAGGGGTAAAGATGAACCCCAAAAATGAAACTTTCTGCACACCGAAGAGACACTTTGATCCCTTCACAAACAAAGAGTTAGCACGCAGGACCTGAAAAACCATTCTGACCTGCTTCACATGAGACTCCCAATCATCTGAGAAGATCAAAATGTCATCCAAGTAAACAATCAGGAATTTATCCAGATACTCACGGAAGATGTCATGCATAAAAGACTGAAACACAGATGGAGCATTGGCAAGTCCGAACGGCATCACTAGATACTCAAAATGACCCTCGGGCGTATTGAATGCAGTTTTCCATTCATCTCCTTGCCTGATTCTCACCAGATTATACGCACCACGAAGATCTATCTTAGTGAACCAACTAGCCCCCTTAATCCGAGCAAACAAGTCAGATAACAATGGCAAGGGATACTGAAATTTAACAGTGATCTTATTAAGAAGGCGGTAATCAATACACGGTCTCAGCGAACCATCCTTCTTGGCCACAAAAAAGAACCCTGCTCCTAATGGCGACGATGACGGGTGAATATGCCCCTTCTCCAGGGATTCCTTCACATAACTGCGCATAGCGGCGTGTTCGGGCACGGATAAATTAAATAATCGACCTTTAGGGAATTTACTACCAGGAATCAAATTGATAGCACAATCACAATCCCTATGCGGAGGTAGAGCATCGGACTTGGGCTCTTCAAATACATCCTGATAATCAGACAAGAACTCTGGGATCTCAGAAGGGGTGGATGACGAAATCGACAAAAATGGAACATCACCATGTACCCCCTGACAACCCCAGCTGGATACCGACATGGAATTCCAATCCAATACTGGATTATGGGTTTGTAGAAATTGGCAACCCCAACACGACCACATCATGCAGATTATGCAACACCAGAAAGCGAATAACTTCCTGATGTGCAGGAGCCATGCACATGGTCAGCTGGGCCCAGTATTGAGGTTTATTCTTGGCCAAAGGTGTAGCATCAATTCCTCTCAATGGAATAGGACACCGCAAAGGCTCCAAGAAAAACCCACAACGTTTAGCATAATCCAAATCCATCAGATTCAGGGCAGCGCCCGAATCCACAAACGCCATGACAGAAAACGACGACAAAGAGCATATCAAGGTAATGGACAGAAGGAATTTGGACTGTACAGTACCAATGACGGCAGACCTAGCGGACCGCTTAGTGCGCTTAGGACAATCAGAAATAGCATGAGTGGAATCACCACAGTAGAAACACAGACCATTCAGACGTCTGTATTCCTGCCGTTCAACTCTAGTCATAGTCCTATCGCACTGCATAGGCTCAGGTTTAACCTCAGGCAGTACCGCCAAATGGTGCACAGATTTACGCTCACGCAAGCGTCGACCGATCTGAATGGCCAAAGACAAAGACTCATTCAAACCAGCAGGCATAGGAAATCCCACCATGACATCCTTAAGAGCCTCAGAGAGACCCTTTCTGAACAAAGCTGCCAGCGCAGATTCATTCCACTGAGTGAGTACTGACCATTTCCTAAATTTCTGACAATATACTTCTATATCATCCTGACCCTGGCACAAAGCCAGCAAATTTTTCTCAGCCTGATCCACTGAATTAGGCTCATCGTACAGCAATCCGAGCGCCAGGAAAAACGCATCGACACTACTCAATGCAGGGTCTCCTGGCGCAAGAGAAAATGCCCAGTCTTGAGGGTCGCCGCGCAAAAAAGAAATAATAATCAAAACCTGTTGAATAGGATTACCAGAAGAATGAGGTTTCAAGGCCAGAAATAGCTTACAATTATTTTTGAAACTTAGAAACTTAGTTCTATCTCCAAAAAACAAATCAGGAATAGGAATTCTTGGTTCTAACATAGATTTCTGATCAATAGTATCTTGAATTTTTTGTACATTTATAACGAGATTATCCATTGAAGAGCACAGACCCTGAATATCCATGTCCACACCTGTGTCCAGAATCACCCAACTGTCTAGGGGAAAAAAAAAAAAGTGAACACAGAGCAGAAAAAAAAAAAAATGATGTCAGAACTTTTTCTTTCCCTCTATTGAGAATCATTAGTTAGGCTCCTTGTACTGTTATGTTTGCTAATGACAGGTGTTATGAAGGCAATCCAGAAACACAGTGTGCATAGCGATCAGAGCGCACACAGTGATCTGACAAATACCCAAAAATACAAGAACGAGCTCTGAGATGTGGAAACTCTGTAGACTGCACACCTGATCCTATCCTAAACACAACTAAAAGCGGCTGTGGATTGCGCCTAACAACTACCTAGGCAACTCGGCACAGCCTAAGAAACTAGCTAGCCTGAAGATAGAAAAATAGGCCTGACTTGCCCCAGAGAAATTCCCCAAAGGAAAAGGCAGCCCCCCACATATAATGACTGTGAGTAAGATGAAAAGACAAAACGTAGGGATGAAATAGATTCAGCAAAGTGGGGCCCGATATTCTAGGACAGAGCGAGGACAGTAAAGCGAACTTTGCAGTCTACAAAAAACCCTAAAGCAAAACCACGCAAAGGGGGCAAAAAAAACCCACCGTGCCGAACTAACGGCATGGCGGTACACCCTTTGCGTCTCAGAGCTTCAGCAAAAAAAAAGACAAGCTGGACAGAAAAAAAGCAACAAAAAAGCAAAAAGCACTTAGCTATACAGAGCAGCAGGTCACAGGAACAATCAGGAGAAGCTCAGATCCAACACTGAAACATTGACAAGGAGCAAGGATAGCAGCATCAGGCGGAGTTAAGTAATGAAGCAGTTAACGAGCTCACCAGAACACCTGAGGGAGGAAGCTCAGAAGCTGCAGTACCACTTGTGACCACAGGAGTGAATTCAGCCACAGAATTCACAACAGGGGACGCAGGATGGAGCAGCACATAAGGATGGGGACGCAGGATGCAGCAGCACATAAGGATGGGGACGCAGGATGGAGCAGCACATAAGGATGGGGACGCAGGATGGAGCAGCACATAAGGATGGGGACGCAGGATGGAGCAGCACATAAGGATGGGGACGCAGGATGGAGCAGCACATAAGGATGGGGACGCAGGATGGGAGCAGCACATAAGGATGGGGACGCAGGATGGAGCAGCACATAAGGATGGGGACGCAGGATGGGAGCAGCACATAAGGATGGGGATGCAGGATGGAGCAGCACATACCAGGATGGAGACAATATAGGGAGAAAAATACTTTATCTAAAAAACTAATTAAAGCTGCCAAAAAGGAAACAGAGAAGCACATTGCTAAGGAGAGTAAAACTAATCCCAAACTGTTCTTCAACTATATCAATAGTAAAAGAATAAAAACTGAAAATGTAGGCCCCTTAAAAAAATTGTGAGGAAAGAATGGTTGTAGATGACGAGGAAAAAGCTAACATATTAAACACCTTCTTCTCCACGGTATTCACGGTGGAAAATGAAATGCTAGGTGAAATCCCAAGAAACAATGAAAACCCTATATTAAGGGTCACCAATCTAACCCAAGAAGAGGTGCGAAACCGGCTAAATAAGATTAAAATAGATAAATCTCCGGGTCCGGATGGCATACACCCACGAGTACTAAGAGAACTAAGTAATGTAATAGATAAACCATTATTTCTTATTTTTAGGGACTCTATAGCGACAGGGTCTGTTCCGCAGGATTGGCGCATAGCAAATGTGGTGCCAATATTCAAAAAGGGCTCTAAAAGTGAACCTGGAAATTATAGGCCAGTAAGTCTAACCTCTATTGTTGGTAAAATATTTGAAGGGTTTCTGAGGGATGTTATTCTGGATTATCTCAATGAGAATAACTGTTTAACTCCATATCAGCATGGGTTTATGAGAAATCGCTCCTGTCAAACCAATCTAATCAGTTTTTATGAAGAGGTAAGCTATAGGCTGGACAACGGTGAGTCCTTGGACGTGGTATATCTCGATTTTTCCAAAGCATTTGATACCGTGCCGCACAAGAGGTTGGTACACAAAATGAGAATGCTTGGTCTGGGGGAAAATGTGTGTAAATGGGTTAGTAACTGGCTTAGTGATAGAAAGCAGAGGGTGGTTATAAATGGTATAGTCTCTAACTGGGTCGCTGTGACCAGTGGGGTACCGCAGGGGTCAGTATTGGGACCTGTTCTCTTCAACATATTCATTAATGATCTGGTAGAAGGTTTACACAGTAAAATATCGATATTTGCAGATGATACAAAACTATGTAAAGCAGTTAATACAAGAGAAGATAGTATTCTGCTACAGATGGATCTGGATAAGTTGGAAACTTGGGCTGAAAGGTGGCAGATGAGGTTTAACAATGATAAATGTAAGGTTATACACATGGGAAGAAGGAATCAATGTCACCATTACACACTGAATGGGAAACCACTGGGTAAATCTGACAGGGAGAAGGACTTGGGGATCCTAGTTAATGATAAACTTACCTGGAGCAGCCAGTGCCAGGCAGCAGCTGCCAAGGCAAACAGGATCATGGGGTGCATTAAAAGAGGTCTGGATACACATGATGAGAGCATTATACTGCCTCTGTACAAATCCCTAGTTAGACCGCACATGGAGTACTGTGCTCCAGTCCCTGACAGCAAGCAGCTTGGATGGTAAACATATCATTCATTCTCTGAGCTGAAATATCCTGCATGTCTATTGCTCCAGTCCCTGACAGCAAGCAGCTTGGATGGTAAACATATCATTCATTCTCTGAGCTGAAATATCCTGCATGTCTATTGCTCCAGTCCCTGACAGCAAGCAGCTTGGATGGTAAACATATCATTCATTCTCTGAGCTGAAATATCCTGCATGTCTATTGCTCCAGTCCCTGACAGCAAGCAGCTTGGATGGTATCTGAGTCATTTTATCTTCGGCATTGAATCCTGCATGTATCTATATATGTTAGTCATCCTATTATGCCTTTGTTTGTGTTTATAGATATTTAACTCACTTTTGCATGTCCTTACTCAGAGAGATCACATAACTGTTTCAAAGTGCTTTATGATCCATGTAGACCTGGACATTTGTTTATCTGATCACTACATTTATTGTGTCCTGTTGTCTCAACTGAGTTGGATTGATTGCTAACGAGCTTTAACACAAAAAAAAAAAAAAAAAAAAAAAAAAGAGATCTAAGGGCTAGCCTTCTATAAATGTAGATGTAGCTTGGGGATGCATTCGTGCACTGTTATTCGTGTATATTTTATTCAAAGTACTTTTTTTTCTAAGTACTCGGCAGTTATAACATGGCAGTTAGACAGGGCAGGAGACAGGTAAGAAAAACTAAATCTAATCCATATTCACTTGAAACAGCACAAATACTCACCATATTTATTTGTATAATCTATATTCTGGCTGCTGCATTCACTCACATTCACCGCCCTCGCATTAACTCTCTACACTCCATCCATATCGGCCCCTCTGTCCTTGCCTCTCCTATGTATAGCACTCATGATCTGTTCACATTGCTTAACAGCACAGATCCATTCAGTCCCAACATCCAACACAAGAGACGCTCTCACAAATCACTTAACCATCTGCTCACTCTTTCGATCCTCCTTCTCCTAGTCGCTGGAGACATATCTCCAAACCCCGGCCCCCCATGTTATAGCCAGTCAAACCTCCCAATTGCTACACCCAGAAACCCCTCTAACCTTATTAATATTCCCTGCATGCCTGCTGTCTCTTTCAATTGTGCCCTTTGGAATTCTCGCTCTGTGTGTAATAAACTCTCCTTCATTCATGACTTCTTCCTTTCTAATTCTCTTAATCTCCTGGCTCTTACTGAAACCTGGATCCAGCAGTCAGACACCACCGCTGCTGCTGCTCTTTCATATGGTGGACTACACTTTTCTCATACCCCAAGATCAGACAACAGAGCAGGTGGAGGCGTTGGTCTGCTCCTTTCACCCAAATGTACTTTCCAAGTTATCCCCCAAGTACCCTCACTTGTCTTCCCTTCCTTTGAGGTCCATGTGGTCAGACTCTACGTCCCCTTCTCCATGCGAGTGGCGGTGGTGTATCGTCCTCCCGGCCCCTCTCATCAGTTCCTGGATCACTTTGCCACCTGGCTTCCACACTTTCTCTCCTGTGACACCCCCACCCTTATCATGGGTGATTTCAACATCCCCATTGCCTCTCCCCTCTCCCCATCTGCTTCTCACCTTTTATCTCTATCCTCCTCTTTTGGCCTTTCGCAGCATACTAACTCTCCAACACATGAAGATGGAAACTCCCTTGACTTGGTCTTCTCCCGACTTTGCTCAGTGGATGACTTCACAAACTCCCCTCTCCCGCTCTCTGACCACAACCTTCTTTCATTCTCTATCAAGAACTGCCATCCCGCTCAGGTCACCCCCACTTTCCACACCTATAGAAACATACAGGCCATTAACACCCAGAAACTTATGATGAACTTGCAGTCCTCATTGGCCCCTATTTCCTCCATCTCATGTCCTGATTCTGCATTGAAGCATTACAATGAAACCCTGCAAAGTGCTCTGGATGAAGCTGCTCCTCCTATACATAAAACAACTCGGCACAGACAGCAACAACCGTGGCACACGCTGCAAACACGTTTCCTGCAGCGGTGCTCCAGGTGCGCAGAACGTCTGTGGAGAAAATCTAATCTACCCGAAGATTTCATCCATTATAAGTTCATGCTAAAGACATACAATTCTGCCCTTCACCTCTCCAAACAAACCTACTTCAACACCCTCATCACCTCCCTGTCCAATAACCCTAAACGTCTCTTTGACACGTTCCAGTCCCTACTCAACCCAAGAGAGCAGGCCCCAACCACGGATCTCCGTGCTGACGATCTGGCCAATTACTTCAAAGAAAAAATTGACCACATTCGACAGGAAATCATCTCCCAATCTCTTCATACCATGCACTGTCCTCCCTCCCCCACTGCATCTAGTTCACTCTCTGACTTTGAAGCAGTTACAGAAGAAGAAGTAAGCAGGCTCCTTGCATCTTCTCGCCCGACCACTTGCACCAGTGACCCCATTCCGTCACATCTCCTCCAGTCCCTTTCCCCGGCTATCACCTCTCACCTAACAAAAATATTCAACCTTTCCCTCACTTCCGGTATTTTTCCCTCCTCATTTAAGCATGCCATCATACATCCATTACTTAAAAAACCATCCCTCGATCAAAACTGTGCCGCTAATTATAGACCTGTCTCTAATCTTCCCTTCATCTCTAAACTCCTCGAACGCCTGGTCCACTCCCGTCTTACCCGCTATCTCTCAGATAACTCTCTTCTCGACCCTCTTCAATCTGGCTTCCGCTCTTTACACTCTACTGAAACTGCCCTCACTAAAGTCTCTAATGACCTACTAACAGCTAAATCTAATGGTCACTACTCCATGCTAATTCTCTTGGATCTCTCTGCAGCATTCGACACTGTGGATCATCAGCTCCTCCTCACTATGCTCCGCTCCATCGGCCTCAAGGACACCGTTCTCTCCTGGTTCTCCTCCTATCTCTCTGACCGATCCTTCACTGTATGTTTTGCTGGTTCCTCCTCCTCTCACCTTCCCCTTACTGTTGGGGTTCCTCAAGGATCAGTCCTAGGCCCCCTACTCTTCTCGTTGTATACTGCCCCTATTGGACAAACAATCAGTAGATTTGGTTTCCAGTACCATCTCTATGCTGACGACACCCAATTATACACTTCTGCTCCCGATATCACACCGACCTTTTTAGAAAACACCAGTGATTGTCTTACCGCTGTCTCTAACATCATGTCCTCCCTCTATCTGAAACTAAACCTGTCAAAAACTGAACTCCTCGTGTTCTCTCCCTCTACTAACCTACCTTTGCCTGACATTGCCATCTCCGTGTGCGGTTCCACCATTACTCCAAAGCAACATGCCCGCTGCCTTGGGGTCATCCTTGATTCTGACCTTTCATTCACCCCCTACATCCGATCACTGGCTCGCTCTTCTTACCTGCATCTCAAAAACATTTCTAGAATTCGCCCTTTTCTTAATTTCGACTCTGCAAAAACTCTGACTGTTTCACTTATTCATTCTCGTCTGGACTATTGCAACTCTCTACTAATCGGTCTCCCTCTTGCAAAACTCTCCCCGCTCCAATCTGTCCTGAATGCTGCAGCCAGGATCATATTCCTCACCAACCGTTACACCGATGCCTCTACCCTGTGCCAGTCATTACACTGGCTACCCATCCACTCCAGAATCCAGTACAAAACTACTACCCTCATCCACAAAGCACTCCATGGCTCAGCACCACCCTACATCTCCTCCCTGGTATCAGTCTACCACCCTACCCGTGCCCTCCGCTCCGCTAATGACCTCAGGTTAGCATCCTCAATAATCAGAACCTCCCACTCCCGTCTCCAAGACTTTACACGTGCTGCGCCGATTCTTTGGAATGCACTACCTAGGTTAATACGATTAATCCCCAATCCCCACAGTTTTAAGCGTGCCCTAAAAACTCATTTGTTCAGACTGGCCTACCGCCTCAATGCATTAACCTAACGATCCCTGTGTGGCCTATTTATAATAAAAAAAAAAAAAGGTTCCTCGCATCATGTTCTCATACACTTTATGCAGTATTAGCCCTCTGTGTCTGTACTGCTACATACTTAGGCAGTTAACTGGTTCATGCAGCTTTACATGAACACCTGAGCCCTACACTATAGCTGGTCCGAATAACTAAAGCAATTGTTACCATCCACCTCTCGTGTCTCCCCTTTTCCCCATAGTTTGTAGCTTGCGAGCAGCAGGGCCCTCACTCCTCCTGGTATCTGTTTTGAACTGTATTTCTGTTATGCTGTAATGTCTATTGTCTGTACAAGTCCCCTCTATAATTTGTAAAGCGCTGCGGAATATGTTGGCGCTATATAAATAAAATTATTATTATTATTTTATTATTACTGTGTCCAGTTTTGGGCACCGGTGCTCAGGAAGGATATAATGGAACTAGAGAGAGTACAAAGGAGAGCAACAAAATTAATAAAGGGGATGGGAGAACTACAATACCCAGATAGATTAGCGAAATTAGGATTATTTAGTCTAGAAAAAAGACGACTGAGGGGCGATCTAATAACCATGTATAAGTATATAAGGGGACAATACAAATATCTCGCTGAGGATCTGTTTATACCAAGGAAGGTGACTGGCACAAGGGGGCATTCTCTGCGTCTGGAGGAGAGAAGGTTTTTCCACCAACATAGAAGAGGATTCTTTACTGTTAGGGCAGTGAGAATCTGGAATTGCTTGCCTGAGGAGGTGGTGATGGCGAACTCAGTCGAGGGGTTCAAGAGAGGCCTGGATGTCTTCCTGGAGCAGAACAATATTGTATCATACAATTATTAGGTTCTGTAGAAGGACGTAGATCTGGGGATTTATTATGATGGAATATAGGCTGAACTGGATGGACAAATGTCTTTTTTCGGCCTTACTAACTATGTTACTATGTTACTAATATACCAATATAAATGCTCGCCACCCGGGCGTAGAACGGGTTCAATAGCTAGTATATATATATATTTTATAACGCTGGGAGCGTCACTCTGTCCGATCAGATATATTTTTCACCGTTTTTTCACCTATTATTATTTAACTTCTCAGCATCAGGTCTTTTTTCATACTGCGGGTTACTTTTATATACCTATGTAATAATTATATTATTAATATTATTATATGTCCTGTAATGCACATCTTTTAATATACCTTTTATCACGTTTTGTAATTTGACCATCTGCTATCGTAATAATAAACATGAATATATGTATATCCTAGCCTAGTAACTCTCCTTCTTTTAGTCCCTCCTCTTGGGTTTTGGTTTAGTCCATGCACTGAGTGGTCTCCACTTACTTTTCGCCATACACTAATTTATATATATATATATATATATATATATATATATATATATATATATATATATAATATCTATTTTTTTTTTTATTATTAGTATTTTTTAGATATATGAATTTTATTTTATTGTGTTGTACTAGTTGTATTAGTGTGTGTGTGTCTTTTTAAGCATTACAGAATGCTGTAGATAAGCCCCTGATGCCTGTGGCCTTGGCTCATATACGATTTTTGGGGTGACAGATTCCCTTTAATGTACCACACACCACGGAATACTGTAAGGGTCAGCAATTGAACCCAGAAAAAAATTTCAACATTTTTTTTTAGAGTGCTATAACACAAAGATGTACCACAAAGTAATTAATACTCAATGGATCACAAAATATATTTAATTTTTTAACACACACGCAAAAAATAAAGTTGTAGCTATATACACTACTCAAAAAAAAATAAAGGGAACACTAAAATCCCACATCCTAGATATCACTGAATGAAATATTCCAGTTGTAAATCTTTATTCATTACATAGTGGAATGCGTTGAGAACAATAAAGCAAAAAAATGATCAACGTAAATCACAACTAATATCCCACGGAGGTCTGGAGTTGGAATGATGCTCAAAATCAAAGTGGAAAATGAAATTACAGGCTGTCCATCTTCAGTGGAAATGCCTCAAGACAAGGAAATGATGCTCAGTGGAGTGTGTGGCCTCCATGTGCCTGTATGACCTCCCTACAACGCCTGGGCATGTTCCTGATGAGGCAGCGGATGGTCTCCTGAGAGATCTCCTCCCAGACCTGGACTAAAGCATCTGCCAACTCCTGCTTCTGTGGTGTAATGTGACGTTGGTGGATGGTGGGCCAGTCCATAGCTTCAATGCTTTCATCTTGCAGGAACTTCTGACACACTCCAGCCACATGAGGTCTGACATTGTCCTGCATGAGGAGAAACCCAGGGCCAACCCCAGCAGTATATAGTCTCACAAGAGGTCTGAGGATCTCATTTTGGTACCGAATGGCAGTCAGGCTACCACTGGCGAGCACATGGAGGGCTGTGCGGCCTTCCAAAGAAATGCCACCCCACACCATTACTGACTTACTGCCAAACCGGTCATGCTGAAGGATGTTGCAGGCAGCAGATCGCTCTCCACGGCGTCTTCAGACTCTGTCTCGTCTGTCACATGTGCTCAGTGTGAACCTGCTTTCATCTGTGAAGAGCACAGGGCGCCAGTGGCGAATTTGACAATGCTGGTGTTCTGTCGCAAATGCCTAGCGTCCTGCACAGTGTTGGGCTGTGAGAACAACCCCCATCTGTAGACATCGGGCACTCAGACCATCCTCATGGAGTCAGTTTCTAACCATTTGTGTAGACACATGCACATTTGTGGCCTGCTGGAGGTGATTTTGCATGGCTCTGGCAGTGCTCTGTTGTGAATTCTGTTGTCGAACTCCCTCCTGTGGTCGTGAATGGTGGCGAGTTCTGTCCATGGACTCCCTCTGGTGGCTGTGAGTGGAGCTGCTGCTTCTGAGGTTCCTTACACAGGTGACGTGGTTTATCTTTTGGTTGGCTGCTCTATTTAACTCCACTCAGATCGTTACTCCATGCCAGCTGTCAATGTTCCTGCATTGGTTCAGTTCGCTCTTGGATCTTTCTGGTGACCTGTCTACTCCAGCAGAAGCTAAGTTCCTGCTTGTTATTATTTGTTCATTGTTTCCTTGTCCAGCTGCATATTATGATTTTGACTTGCTAGCTGGAAGCTCTGGGATGCAGAGTGGCATCTCCGCACCGTTAGTCGGTGCGGAGGTCTTTTTGCACACTCTGCGTGGTCTTTTGTAGGTTTTTGTGCTGACCGCAAAGATACCTTTCCTATCCTCTGTCTGTTTAGTAAGTCTGGCCTCCCTTTGCTGAAACCTGTTTCATTTCTGCGTTTGTGACTTTCATCTTTACTCACAGTCAATATATGTGGGGGGCTGCCTTTTCCTTTGGGGAATTTCTCTGAGGCAAGGTAGGCTTTATTTTCTATCTCTAGGGCTAGCTAGCTCTTAGGCTGTGAAGAGGCATCTAGGGAGAGTCAGGAACGCTCCACGGCTATTTCTAGTTGTTGTGATAGGATTAGGGCCTGCGGTCAGCAGAGCTCCCACATCCCAGAGCTTGTCCTGTGTGAGTTTAACTATCAGGTCGTGCCGGGTGCTCCTAACCACCAGGTCCATAACAGTGCTTCTCCTGTTCTTACTTGCGCAAAGGCTGAGGTAGCGGACCTGCTGCTGGGTTGTTGTCCTCCTACGGCCCCTTCCACGTCTCCTTGTGTACATGCCTGTCTCCTGGTAGCGCCTCCAGCCTATGGACACTACGCTGACAGACACACAAACCTTCTTGCCACAGCTCGCATTGATGTGCCATCCTGGATGAGCTGCACTACCTAAGCTACTTGTGTGGGTTGTAGAGTCTGTCTCATGCTACCATGAGTGTGAAAATACAACCAACATTCAAAAGTGACCAAAATATCAGCCAGAAAGCATTGGTACTGAGATGTGGTCTGAGGTCCCCACCTGCAGAACCTCTCCTTTATTGAGGGTGTCTTGATAATTGCCAATAATTTCCATCTGTTGTCTATTCCATTTGCACAACAACATGTGAAATTGATTGTCAACCAGTGTTGCTTCCTAAGTGGACTGTTTGATTTCATAGAAGTTTGATTTACTTGGGAGTTATATTCTGTTGTTTAAGTGTTCCCTTATTTTTTTGAGCAGTGTATTTTGCAAGGGTTTGTACAGCCCTAATCCCTGTCTACAGACTGGACTCTGTCACTCTCCCTACTCCTGCAACTCTGTCCCTCACTCCCTAGGTTAAATGCAGATTGTATGTGATACAAGCAGCAAGGCAAATGATTAGGCATAAGAACACCTGTCAGTATGATGAATCAGATTCAGCGCCAATATCTACAGTATAAGACTGATTCGCTATACTGTGCACACAGGTCTAGACATGCACTCTCTCCCTCCAATATGAACTGTCACATAGCTGTGGAATGATGTCAGTGTGCGGAGCCGGCAGCCCCTGGTCTTTTATATCCCTGATGTCACACGGCTAGCCAATCGCAGTAATGCCACAACTAAGATGGCTACGGCATTACAGTGACGCACAGGCAGTCCGTATATGCTTATTGGCTGTGTGACATGTGCAAAACATGCAGAGATTAGAGTTTTACATCGAGCACCACCCAATGCTCGCAGAGTAATGGACACATCCGACCACCCAGATACTCGAGTGATAACGGAGCTTCATCGAGCTCGTTCTCTCATCCCTAATAAGGGGCACGTCTTACTTATCTCCTGTCCTATCCAACTGCGGTTTTCATCCTCCCTGGCACATACTTAATCACTATATTTGTGTAATCCTTATATGTACCTATTAACCTGTGTATGTTAACATATACAAAAGTGTATGCACTCACACTATTCAATCATACTATTCCTTGAATTTTATAGTTTGCAATGTAATTGCTTTGTATTGCAAGTATTAGCCTTTTTTAAAGCCCTATCTGAACATTAGTGTTAAAAACCATGTCAAATACAATTGACAAATTCTCCTGTAAATAATTAAATTGTGCAAACAGGGAACCATCATATCATTAAAAATATATGAGTGGATTTTCATGGGCCCATTCACTATGTGGGTTCCAAGGCGTAATGGGGTGCATATTACTGACTATGCAGCAGGACTAGCCTTGCTGCCAATGTGTAAAACATAGGCGGACCGGAGCACAAAATGCATATTGTGAAGTGGATTTTCATGGGCCCATCCAGTATGTGGGTTCAAAGGCTTATTGGGGTGCATATGAATTGGTAGCAGGGCAGGCCTTGCATTCAATGCAACACTTTTTCAGGAGTCCCCCTGGGCATCTTATGACAGGGGTATTGTGGTGCGTCGTAACTCTTGGCAGCTCATCCACTCACAGCATAGGCTACAACAGTTTAGGAGAGCCACTGTTTCATAATGGCCCTTTAAGAAGATTATTGCCGCCTGATGCACCAGTAAAAATAGGCTCTGTGACTTTAAGAGTCCCTCCTTCATAAATGAAACAAGATGGGTCCTCTTATGTGTCAAACACCACATGGCCAGCTAGGGGGGTTACATGTTACAATGACATTTCCCAGTGAATGTAGTGGTTGAAAGCAATGTTGAAGTTGAAAAACGCTTCAAAAACGCTGCATCTGAACTAAGCCTAAGTGGGGGAGGAAATTTTCGGTCTGGGGTTAAATATTTGGCCTTACAGGCAAGTGATTAACCTATAAAGGATGTACACTGACATATTTCCAAGCAAAACCCGTTTTGGTTTCGTTTTAATGTGTTTTTTGTGGCACCGGGAAAAATGGCATGAATCTAAGAAAAAATGGTTTAAAGCTGCGACCTGGGAGTCAGGAATGTTTCCAAAGATGATCCCCATGATGTCCCTGTGTCATTTGAGCAGTGTCTCCATCATTTTCAGATGTTTTTAAACTTAAAAGAACCCCGGGGGATAGCGGTAAAAATACTCGGGTCTCCCATAGACTTACACTGGGCTCGTTGCTCTGGCCGAGTACCCAAGTATTCCACTCTGCTCGACCCGAGCAATGAGCACCGGAGCATTTTCGTGCTCGCCCATCACCAGTCACTGATGCTTTGCTCGCGGCAGTTTATTCACCAGTGGTTCTCAGCCTGGATGGTCGCAGCTTGGCACCGTCCAGGTTCGAACTAATTATCACCCAGACATGGATTACGGGCTTTGGTGGAATAGGTGTTAGGTGAGTATAACCGTGTGTTATTTTTAAATAAAAATGGAAAACTGTCTTTTGTTTTATTTCTAATAAAAGTCTTTACAGTATTCTTCCTGTGTCTTTATTTACCATATAACTATAGGATTAGTAATGGATAGGCGTCTTATAGATGTTTCTCCATTACTAAGCCGTGGGCTTGAGGTCACCAGACAATGCAAAGGTGACATCAACCCCACAAATATGAACCCCACTTGTCACCGCTACAGATTGGGAAGAGTCGGGCAAAGCGCCAGAATTGGCACATTAATAGATGTGACTTTTCTGGCTGCGGGCTGCTATTTTTAGGCTGGGGGCGCTATATCCATGGCCCCTTACCAGCCTGAGAATGCCAGCCCCCAGCTGTGAGCTTTAGCAAAGCTGGTTGGCAAAAAATGGGGGGGGATGGACCTCACATCGTTTTGTACAAAAATTATTTATTTAAATAATTTAAAAAAACAGCGTGAGGACTTCTCTATTCTTGATAACCAACCTTGCTGAAGCTGACAGCTGAGGGTTGTAGCCCCCGGCTGTGAGTTTTGCCTGGCTAGTTATAGGAAATACAATGGAACCCATGCCGTTTTTCCATTTATTTATTGATGAATATCACCATCAGCAGCTCATGCCGTCAATGTTATGACATAATTTCATCTAGCTCTGGTGTCACTGAATCGAATGCAGGTTAGCCAACACTCTGGAATAGAAATCAGTAGTAAAATCTGCGAATCTTCATGACTGGTTGGTTTCTATCTGAAGCTAAATGTATTGTGCACCACTTTGTGCCATCCGCCTGTGCTGGGCAGGACATAGGGAAGGGAGGTGGAGGTGTGGAGAACATCTCCCAGTATTCCGCAGCCCTCATTAGTGCACCTCCTGCCCCTGAGAAGGAGGAGAGCGGCTGAAAACCCATTTCCTGATAACTTTATTAATGAGAGGGGGTCTCATTCACATTCCAAGTGGGCTTGTAAGGAGATGAAGGAGACATGGTCCTACCCCTCTGCTCATGTGATTGTCAAGGTAATAAAAGGGTCCACACAGTTGCTGGACACTTCAAAAGCCCCTAATAGATGTTAATGACCTGAATATTGAGCAGGAGCTCTTACTGGAAGAAAAGGGACTCGGTGGAAGGGCAGAGGATGCATTTTACAATCCCTCATAGAAAGCTCCAGCTCTCCAATGAGGTTGCCAATGATTAAGTCCTGGCTGCTGCTGCTGTCCCTTCCCAGATTCTGAGACACCCCAGGGAGACCTTGTCTGGACTTGTGACATTTCACACCTATCATGTCAAGCTATGAATAAAGTGATCTGATATCTGACCTTAGAGAAACTTGTATCTCCTCACTGGTACAAAATGAATTGGTATGAGGGCAAAAATTCTTCTAGACACATCATGTAGACTGACCTATGTCTCATCCTTCCTGTACCACAAAATGTAATTCTGGGTTGTACTGAAGAATTATCAGTAACATTAAAGCCGTACATCTTAGATGGCCTTTGCCCGAATGATGGTTCAACTGATCGTTCTGCCAACAGCCATTTTGCCCGACTCTCATACACAGGAGCATTTGTTGGGCTGAGAATGTCACCGACTAACATGGCAGCTTGCCTCAGGGAGAATTTAATTAGTTAACCTAAAATTATTATTTTTTTATTAAATTACACTGAAATTTCCAATTTTTTATGGATGAACTACCAAAAATTTGATCGACGAGGGACTCGCATACACATTCTGTTCAAGTTGTCATGTAATGGTACACATAGTGCATAGTCTTTGAGTGTAAATCCTGCAAAAAGTTACCAGCAGAGTTATCCATACACCCTTGAAGGCACCAAATGTAGCACCTCATTCAAATATTGTGAGCAAGGTATAGTCATCTTACCTCTACACTGATAAAGAATCTGCACACAGTGTAAAGACAAAAAAAAAAAAAAATGTGTGGATGAACTTCATTATACACCCTTGAAGGCGACAACTGGAGGGCTTGATTTTAATATTGAAGATTAAAAAACACTATGTGCTGTTATCATTTGGTGGTGTGGAAACGTCAGGGCTAATCCAGGCTTCATTCATTTTTATTAGAGGTAGACTGTCAGCACTTTCTGTTGACAGGCGAAAGCGCTTGTCTGTTTTGACACCAGCAGCAGGTCAGTACAACACCTCCAAGGCATAGAGGAACAGCTCATGCTAGTTGTCTAGCTTTAAGACCTGATAGCTGAAGGTCACAGAGGAAATAGTGAGTCAGCCAGGCATTGCTTGGACATTTTTAAAAAGGTTTCCCTCCTTGTCACCAATACCTAGATGTTGGGATAGTGTCGTGAAATTGGCCCAGGCCTTTGACTGTGTACCGCTGCCTGTGCTGTGTGTTTCCCTTACCCCTCCTTCTTTGTTGGGTAAGGAAGCTTGCCAGCTGCCACTAGCGTTGTCTGATGGGAATTTTTTTTTTACATATTATCCATAATTGCCTGCTTGTATAGCATGATCTTTACAAGACCTCTCCATCTCAGGATGAAGAAATGAAGAGATCTACTTGTAGTGTGGGTCTAGCATGGTGATCAACCAGTACTTTTTTTGCCAAGATGAATGTAACACGAATGTCATAGGAAGGGCAGTGGTACATAAAGTTGGCCACATGTGCCAAGCTCCATACAGCCAACTTTTTCCTGTTTCCACCATTATGACTACTCTCCATCTTCTCATCCTCCATCTCATCACTCCCTCCTGAGTCATCCATGAAGGATAGATAAGACAAAAGGTTATGTCGGTAATAGCCTCTCTTGCGCCAACGACCCGTTACTCCTCCTCCCCCGCCTCTACTCCTCATTGTTACCCAATCCAAACTGAGCAGATGAGAGGAGGCTGGTCTGGGTATTATCTCTGTCTCATATCTTCCTCCATCTCCACATGCAAAGCTTCATGTTTATCAGCAGTGGCAGTTTAAGTAGGCACAGAAGCGATATAGTTGCACTGACAATGGCATTATCGCCTCTCACCATCTTTGTGGAGTCCTCAAAGTCTTGGAGGACTTCACAAAGGTCAAACATCCATGCCTACTCTTTAGTTGTTATGTGCGGAGGCTGACCAGAATACCGACAGGCGCAATGGAGCTGGCACTCAACAACTGGCCTGTGCTGCTCACAAAGCCTTGCCAGTATGTGCAGTGTGGAGATCCAGAGTGTGGGCAAGTCTCACAGTAGTCGGCGAGCAGGACTGCTAGAGTAGTGGCAGCTGTAGTCGATTTGTGGAAAGGCGAACAGATACAGCGTACTTTGACCAGAAGCTCTGGCAAATCTGGCTATGTTTTCAGAAAACACTGAACTGCAAAGTTGAGCACATGCTTGGTTGGATGATCTGAGGCAAAAACCACAGATCTGTTTGGTCTGTTATTCCTTCAAGAAACTCTGCCGCAATGCGCTATTTGCTTCCTTAAAAAATCAGCTTCAGCAGAGACTGTTGCCGCATTGCTGAGACAGTGCTGCAGAACTTCAAGCTGATATAGACAATTTGCTCTGAGATAACACATTGGAGATGGAGGATGAGGTGGAGCAGGAGGTGTGCAGGAACTGCTGTAGAAGGTGGATGAAACCTTGATATCCTCGGCGTCGGGAGCACATGTGCAGTGGCATGGTGGGACAATTCGGGGCTCCACAGTGTTCATTCAGTGTGTTGTCGGGGAAATGTATCGTTCCTGGCCACAAGTGTCGGTCATTAAGTGGACAATTCCAGTAATCGCGTTGGTAAGGACATGGGTGATGTTGCTGAACACCACCTCATCTTCCATCGCAGCACCCTAGTCCTCCTGAGTTGGTGACTTAACAACCTGTGTCTTATCATCATCACATGTGTTGGCAACTGTGTCTCGTCATCTAACTCCTTAGACAAAATTTGCCATTCCCCACCATCATCTTCTTGTGGCAGTGGATGGTTTTATGCATCACTAAACAGAATCTCCTCCTATCCCTCTTTGAACATGCAGGGTGAGAGCCACAATCAAAAATTGATGCCTTAAAGGGCTCCTCGGAGTGTCTTGGTGTGGTATCACTAGTCTTCTGTGACTCAACATAGTAGTAGGAAAGAGGATTAGGGTGAGGATTAAGTGATCCAAACTGTTGGCTGATGAGACTGGACTATGTGAAAGACAGGGTGGTGCTGCCAAGCCTACTGGAAGCATTATCTGTCATCCAACTGACCACCTGTTTGTGCTGCTCTGTCTTCAGAAATGGTGTACTGTGCCACACTGTAAAGTGGGACAGGAACCTGTGTGCCGAGCCTGGCGGTGCCTGATCTTTTGTAACCTCTGATGTCATATGGCCAGCCAAGCACAGTAATGCCAGTACCAAGATGGCTACGGCATTACAGTGACTCACAGGTAATCCCTGCAAGCATATTAGCTGTATAACAGGTACTAAACATGCAGGGCGGTGATTCGAGTTTCAATTTCGTGCACAGGCCAATGCTTGCTGAGTGCCAGGCACCCAGATACTTGAGTGATGTCTGAGTATCACCGAACACGTTCACTCATCCCTAGTGCTAATATATTCCGCAGCACTACACAATTCAGAAAGAACTTGTACACATAAAATACCGGATTACGTACCGGTAATGCTCTTTTATAGAGCCCACGACAGCACCCACTAGAGAGAGGGGATCCGCCCCTAGGAACAGGAAACCTACAGAGAGATAAAAGGGGCGGCCCCCCCTCGCTCCTCAGTTGTTTTACAGAGAATAGGAGGAACCGCCGCCAGGTTTTAGTTAACAGGTTCGGGTATATCCATATATATACATATTTACAACCTCATACTATATTTTCTAATATTTACACCTCACCAAACAAGCACCATGTGCAACTATATACAGAAAAGGGAGGGATGTGAACGGGTGCTGTCGTGGGCTCTATAAAAGAGCATTACCGGTACGTAATCCGGTATTTTCTATTCGCCACGACAGCACCCACTAGAGAGAATTGCAGAGACTATAGACTGGGTGGGTTTACTGAGTCAAGGACCGATACACCAAAAGTTAGATCAGAAGCAGAGGATAGATCTAATCTATAATGCTTATAGAAGGTATTCGGTGAAGACCAAGTTGCAGCCTTACATATAAGGTCTATTGGCACATTCGCCCTTTCTGCCCAGGAAGTCGACAAGGCTCTTGTAGAGTGTGCTCCCACATGCATTGGAGGATCTTTCCCTCCAGCCTTATACGCCAAGATTATTGCCTCTCTGATCCAGCGAGATAATGTGTTCTTTGTGACTCCGGCACCCTTGGTTTTACCCTGAAAAGACACAAAGAGAGCCCTACTCTTCCTCCAGTCCCTAGTTCTCTCTAAATAGGCTAAGACAGTCCTTTTTACGTCTAGGGTGTGAAGTCTTTCTTCTTCTGGAGTTGAGTGGTTCTCATAAAAGGTAGGTAACTGGATCTCCTGGGATCTATGAAAGGTAGAAGCCACCTTAGGGAGATAACAAGGATCTGTTTTTAAAAGTATCCTATCTGATGTTACCACAAAAAAGGGAGGATCTATAGATAAAGCATGAAGATCACTTACTCTTCTGGCAGAAACTAATGCCACTAATAATACCGTTTTTAAAGAAATATTTTTTAGTGAAGCTGCATGGAGAGGCTCAAAAGGTGATTGAGTCAATGCATTTAGGACTATTGATAGATCCCACTGAGGAACCCGAGGTATGCTAATTGGTCTCGATCTCTCACAGGCTGATATAAACCGGGATATCCATTTATTTCCTGCTACATCAAAATTAAAAAGAGCTCCTAAGGCTGACACCTGCACTTTCAGAGTGCTTACAGAGAGTCCTAATTCCAGACCTTTTTGTAGAAATTCCAATATTGGAAATATAGGAATATCAGCGGAAAGTTGTGTAGTATGGAATTGAAGGAATTTCCTCCAAATTCTGACATAAATCCTGGTAGTTGAGGGTTTCCTACTTTTCATCAGAGTATCTATTAACCCACTAGAAAACCCCCTGAGATTTAGTAACTGCCTTTCAAACTCCATGCAGTTAAATTCATGCCCTTTGCCTGAGGATGAAGGAACGGACCCTGAGAGAGCAGGTCCTTGGATTGAGGCAGAATCCACGGGTCCGACACTGACATCGCCCTCAGCCATGAGAACCATGGCCTTTTGGGCCAGAACGGGGCTATTAATAGAATTCTTGCTCCTTCTTCTCTTATTTTTCTTATTACCAAAGGTAGTAGATTCCATGGAGGAAAAGCATATGCCAGGTCGAAAGTCCAGGGCACTTGGAGGGCATCGAGTATGTCCGGCTTGTCCTCTCTGTTTAGAGAGGCAAACATCCTGACCTGTCGGTTGGCTCTTGTGGCAAACAAGTCTATTTGAGGAATACCCCATTGCGCTGTTATCATTTTGAAAATTTTTCTGTTTAGCATCCATTCCCCTTGATGAAGGGTGTGACGGCTCAGAAAATCGGCATGAAAGTTGTCTGTGCCCCTGATGTGAACTGCTGATAGTGATAGCAGATGACCTTCGGCTAATTCCATGATGTCTGATGCCAGCTGCCTGAGTCTGTCCGACCGCGTACCTCCTTGATGGTTTAAGTAAGCTACTGCCGTGGTGTTGTCGGAGAACACTCTTGTGTGAGAGCCGCTGAGCTGAGGAAGAAAGTGAAGTAGGGAATAATATATCGCCCTCAACTCTTTGACATTTGAAGAACTATCCAGTTCCGAACTAGACCAAAGATCCTGAACCCACTGATCCTTAAAATGTGCCCCCCAGCCTTTAGGACCAGCATCTGTGGTCACTATACTAGAGGGGGAAATTATCCAGAGAACCCCTTTTGAAAGGTTTTTCTGATTTAACCACCACCTAAGGGAGTGTAATACTTCCGTTGTTAGATAAACTGTTCTATCCAGACAGCCTCTATTCTTAATGTCCTCCTCTAATATAAATTTTTGTAGAGGCCTAGTATGAGCCTGTGCCCACTGGACCGCAGGGATACACGATGTCAGAGAACCTAGTAATGACATGCTCTGTCTGAGTGACATACTACGATTTTCTATTGCTAAAGATACCTTATCAACTATTGAGATTTTCTTATCCTCAGGCAGCTTACAAATCTGGTCAGCTGAATCTAGAAGGAGCCCTAGGAATTTCTGACACTTAACCGGCTGAAGTCTAGATTTTTCCCAATTAACCAGCCACCCCAGGGATTGTAAGGAAACCACTACTTCCCGTAACCTCTGCTCACACTGTAGGGGGTCTTTACCCACAATCAATAGGTCATCTAGATATGGAATGACTAAAGTATCTTTTACTCTTAGGAAAGACATAACTTCCAATAGCAATTTTGTGAAAACCCTTGGGGCCATGGATAATCCGAAGGGCATCGCCTTATATTGTAGATGACGAATTTGTCCCTCTATACAGACTGCTACCCGAAGGAACTGCTGGAATAAATGATGTATAGGAATATGATAGTAAGCATCCTTAAGATCCAATACTACCATGTAACAGTTTGGAAATAAATTCTTTATGGCTGAACGAATGGATTCCATTTTGAATGTTTTAGGCCTTATAAAGGAGTTCAGCTTTCTTAAATTAATTATGGTTCTGAAAGAGCCATCCGGCTTATTAATCAGAAACAAGGGAGAATAAAATCCCCTCCCCCTCTGGGAAGATGGGACTTCCACTAGGACTTGTTTGCGTAGGAGGGTTTTAACCTCTGTTTCAAGTGCCTCTTGCTGAGGCCTGGATCTTAAGGTGGTAAGGAGGAAAGAGTCCGGTGGAGTTCTAATAAAGTCTAATGTGAGGCCTGAAGATATTAATTTAATGGCCCAAGTATTTATTGTTATCTCTTCCCATTGTTGCCTAAACTGTTTTAATCTTCCACCCACTGGAGGAATATAATTACTGGAATTTGTCGGCTGGCTTGAATGGACGTTTATTAAACAGGTTTCCTTTTTGTTTAAAATCCTTATTGTTCCATCTGTCTCTGAAGCCTCCCTTCTTTCCGAATGGTGGCTTCCTGAAGGCCCTTCTGTAAGATGGAACAAAGGGATTAGGGAATCCTTTTTTCCTTTCACCTGCCTTCTTGAGTATATCGTCAAGGACTGTTCCAAACAGGTACTCACCCTGACAGGGTATGGCACATAATTTGGATCTAGATTGGGCATCTCCTTTCCAGTTTTTTAGCCATAAAGCCCGCCTAGCCGTGTTGGAGATATTAGCTGTTCTGGCCGCCAGTCGTAGGGAGTCAATAGAGGCATCTGATATAAAGGCAGCCGCACCCTTGATCAAAGGGATAGACGCTCGTAACTTCTCTCTGGATACACCATTTTTAATATTTTGCTCCAGCTGATCCAGCCAGACTAACATTGATCTGCCAGTACATGTGGCTGCAATTGCCGGTTTGAATGCCGTGACACAGGCCTCCCACGATTTTTTAAGGAGCGCATCTGATTTTCGGTCCATGGGATCTGTTAAGGAACCTGCATCTTCCACGGGCAAGGAGAACCGGCGAGATGTAGATGCAACTGCAGCATCGACCTTTGGTATTTTGGTCCATGTACTTAAATCTTCGTCATCAAATGGGTAGCGCCTCTTACAGGGTATTGGTACAAAACCTTTTTGACCTTTACCCCATTCCTTCTTAACGAGGTCCTTTATGGCCTGGTTTATTGGAAACACGTGGCCTTTCCGTTGGGAAAGACCAGCAAACATGATTTCCTGTGGTGTTTGGGGTTCTTTTGACTCCGATACCCCCATCGTATTTCTCACCGATTTAACCAAGTTGTTTATGCCTTCAGTTGGAAAGCAAACAAAGTCTTCTTCCCCTGAAGAATCAGACAGTTGAGAGACCTCAGAGTCGACCTCCCCACTCTCTGCTGACGTGTCAGCTCTAGGTGAGGATACTTTTCTTTTCTTTTTCTCGGTATTAATCGAGGAAGAACCGCCTCCTAACGACTGAAGTTCTTCCCTAATTATGAGCCGTATCTCGTTCATTTTCACCGATTCCTCCTGCCGTAAGGTGTTATCTATACATGCCTGACATAGACTCTTAGTATAGGAGTCAGGCAGGGGTTCGGTACATATAGCACATTGTTTGTGCTTACTCTTTCCCGTCCTTTTTGCCTAAAATAATACAAGCAAAGGAATCAATATATACTTCAGTGAAGTATGCTTACACTCACCCAGCGTATTAATTTTACCGGCTGCGGGGTTGTCTTAGTTTGGGATGTGGAACGGGATGATTTTCTTCCCGATTTATCAGTGGAGTCACTTAACTTAAAGTGTCCACTGCTGTTTTTCCTGGTTTCGCTACTAGGTACTAGTGGCTCTTCCATGGAGTGCACACGGACCTCCTCTTGGGATGACATAATGCACACTGACTGCACTTTCATCCTGACTTTTATAGTGTAGCCACTCCTGCATACATCCCCATCCTGTTTTTTTTCTTTTTTTTTTTACTCACAAGTCCGGCATCCAGACGCTGGGATCGCATGGGGGAATCCAATATGGCGGTTCCCCCGGAAATGGTACTCTGACACCGCGACCCTGGAAGTTCAAGCTTCCTTCCATGGGACGCCGACGCTACTGCGCATGCGCCCGCGTCTCTGCAAACCGGAAGCGCTCTCAGCGCTGCTTCCCACCATGTCGCCTCTTACCTCTGGAGGGAACGGAGGGAAGATTCCGCCCAAGGACACCCCACCGCTGCTCAGCTCCACTCAGGAGGGCACTACCACAGGTATCCACACTGCGCCGTGCCTTTCATTAGCACTTACCCAACGGTGTCCCAGCAGGGAGACCGTTGGTACCTTCAGGCTTCCCTGTTAGCCGCACCAGATGAGGGGGGAGCCCGCAGGAACATTCCCCCGACACTGTCTACCTGCTCTGGGACCCCTGTCGCTCAGCAGAGTCGATACAGGCGGTAGCCCAGGCAGGTCTTCCTCTTCTTAGCCATAGAGTTTTTCTCTGTGGGTTCCCTTCTAGGAACAGGAAACCAACTGAGGAGCGAGGGGGGGCCGCCCCTTTTATCTCTCTGTAGGTTTCCTGTTCCTAGGGGCGGATCCCCTCTCTCTAGTGGGTGCTGTCGTGGCGAATAGAAAATCAGACATTTCAGTGCACTGTTATAGTGCTACGTTACTGCTGTATTACTGCTCCCTGTAGTCATGCCGGTATCTCGGAGTGGCCGCCTGGTTGGGGACATGTAAGTGCACATTGGGGGTTTCCGCACAGTATAATGCCTCTGTCCACCGAGCAGTTCTGTCACATTTCAATCAGACGGACTGAGGCTCAGTGGGGTAGATTTAACCATGTAACCTCATTAACCCTTCCCCGGCTCAGTGACTTAGTGCCCCCTCTTACTGTCAAGAGGGTTCAGGAATGGGATAAAGAGAATTGGAAGGAGAGGGGCACAATTAATTCCAAACTCCGCTTCCTTTACCTTGTCCTGTAGTAACTGTTTGTGAGAGGCTTACTGCACAAGGGCTCTATTGTCACTTTGATGTCCTAGTAAATCCCCGGCAATCACAATGCTCCAAATGCCCGGGAAGACGAGGGGATTTATCACTGATTATATACATGGCTAATACTGACCTGACTCAACAAACCTGGGAAACACACATTCGCCAGAAGACTCGCTACACTCATCAGGAGGGCGTTAAACTAGAAGAAGAGGGGACGGGAAGAAAAACATTAGACTCGAACAAAGACGACCCAGGAAAACATACTCAGAAGGGAGGTAAGAACATTTCTAAAACAATCCACAGTGAGGAGATTGGAACAAAACAAAATCCTCTAAACTGCATGCTCGCAAACGCCAGAAGCCTGACAAACAAGATGGAAGAACTAGAAGCAGAAATATCTACAGGTAACTTTGACATAGTGGGAATAACCGAGACATGGTTAGATGAAAGCTATGACTGGGCAGTTAACTTACAGGGTTACAGTCTGTTTAGAAAGGATCGTAAAAATCGGAGAGGAGGAGGGGTTTGTCTCTATGTAAAGTCTTGTCTAAAGTCCACTTTAAGGGAGGATATTAGCGAAGGGAATGAGGATGTCGAGTCCATATGGGTTGAAATTCATGGAGGGAAAAATGGTAACAAAATTCTCATTGGGGTCTGTTACAAACCCCCAAATATAACAGAAACCATGGAAAGTCTACTTCTAAAGCAGATAGATGAAGCTGCAACCCATAATGAGGTCCTGGTTATGGGGGACTTTAACTACCCGGATATTAACTGGGAAACAGAAACCTGTGAAACCCATAAAGGCAACAGGTTTCTGCTAATAACCAAGAAAAATTATCTTTCACAATTGGTGCAGAATCCAACCAGAGGAGCAGCACTTTTAGACCTAATACTATCTAATAGACCTGACAGAATAACAAATCTGCAGGTGGTTGGGCATTTAGGAAATAGCGACCACAATATTGTGCAGTTTCACCTGTCTTTCACTAGGGGGACTTGTCAGGGAGTCACAAAAACATTGAACTTTAGGAAGGCAAAGTTTGAACAGCTTAGAGATGCCCTTAATCTGGTAGACTGGGACAATATCCTCAGAAATGAGAATACAGATAATAAATGGGAAATGTTTAAGAACATCCTAAATAGGCAGTGTAAGCGGTTTATACCTTGTGGGAATAAAAGGACTAGAAATAGGAAAAACCCAATGTGGCTAAACAAAGAAGTAAGGCAGGCAATTAACAGTAAAAAGAAAGCATTTGCACTACTAAAGCAGGATGGCACCACTGAAGCTCTAAAAAACTATAGGGAGAAAAATACTTTATCTAAAAAACTAATTAAAGCTGCCAAAAAGGAAACAGAGAAGCACATTGCTAAGGAGAGTAAAACTAATCCCAAACTGTTCTTCAACTATATCAATAGTAAAAGAATAAAAACTGAAAATGTAGGCCCCTTAAAAAATAGTGAGGAAAGAATGGTTGTAGATGACGAGGAAAAAGCTAACATATTAAACACCTTCTTCTCCACGGTATTCACGATGGAAAATGAAATGCTAGGTGAAATCCCAAGAAACAATGAAAACCCTATATTAAGAGTCACCAATCTAACCCAAGAAGAGGTGCGAAACCGGCTAAATAAGATTAAAATAGATAAATCTCCAGGTCCGGATGGCATACACCCACGAGTACTAAGAGAACTAAGTAATGTAATAGATAAACCATTATTTCTTATTTTTAGGGACTCTATAGCAACAGGGTCTGTTCCGCAGGACTGGCGCATAGCAAATGTGGTGCCAATATTCAAAAAGGGCTCTAAAAGTGAACCTGGAAATTATAGGCCAGTAAGTCTAACCTCTATTGTTGGTAAAATATTTGAAGGGTTTCTGAGGGATGTTATTCTGGATTATCTCAATGAGAATAACTGTTTAACTCCATATCAGCATGGGTTTATGAGAAATCGCTCCTGTCAAACCAATCTAATCAGTTTTTATGAAGAGGTAAGCTATAGACTGGACCACGGTGAGTCATTGGACGTGGTATATCTCGATTTTTCCAAAGCGTTTGATACCGTGCCGCACAAGAGGTTGGTACACAAAATGAGAATGCTTGGTCTGGGGGAAAATGTGTGTAAATGGGTTAGTAACTGGCTTAGTGATAGAAAGCAGAGGGTGGTTATAAATGGTATAGTCTCTAACTGGGTCGCTGTGACCAGTGAGGTACCGCAGGGGTCAGTATTGGGACCTGTTCTCTTCAACATATTCATTAATGATCTGGTAGAAGGTTTACACAGTAAAATATCGATATTTGCAGATGATACAAAACTATGTAAAGCAGTTAATACAAGAGAAGATAGTATTCTGCTACAGATGGATCTGGATAAGTTGGAAACTTGGGCTGAAAGGTGGCAGATGAGGTTTAACAATGATAAATGTAAGGTTATACACATGGGAAGAAGGAATCAATATCACCATTACACACTGAATGGGAAACCACTGGGTAAATCTGACAGGGAGAAGGACTTGGGGATCCTAGTTAATGATAAACTTACCTGGAGCAGCCAGTGCCAGGCAGCAGCTGCCAAGGCAAACAGGATCATGGGGTGCATTAAAAGAGGTCTGGATACACATGATGAGAGCATTATACTGCCTCTGTACAAATCCCTAGTTAGACCGCACATGGAGTACTGTGTCCAGTTTTGGGCACCGGTGCTCAGGAAGGATATAATGGAACTAGAGAGAGTACAAAGGAGGGCAACAAAATTAATAAAGGGGATGGGAGAACTACAATACCCAGATAGATTAGCGAAATTAGGATTATTTAGTCTAGAAAAAAGACGACTGAGGGGCGATCTAATAACCATGTATAAGTATATAAGGGGACAATACAAATATCTCGCTGAGGATCTGTTTATACCAAGGAAGGTGACGGGCACAAGGGGGCATTCTTTGCGTCTGGAGGAGAGAAGGTTTTTCCACCAACATAGAAGAGGATTCTTTACTGTTAGGGCAGTGAGAATCTGGAATTGCTTGCCTGAGGAGGTGGTGATGGCGAACTCAGTCGAGGGGTTCAAGAGAGGCCTGGATGTCTTCCTGGAGCAGAACAATATTGTATCATACAATTATTAGGTTCTGTAGAAGGACGTAGATCTGGGGATTTATTATGATGGAATATAGGCTGAACTGGATGGACAAATGTCTTTTTTCGGCCTTACTAACTATGTTACTATGTTACTATGTTACTATGATGTGACTTATCTAATATCTCTCTACAGAACACCACTTGACGAAAGTGCAAAAATTGACTTAATGGCCCATTGTGGTGACACTTCGGTTCATGGTGTGAACTTTTCTCAAGGCTTGAAATAGGATCACACCGCAAACATCACCACTATGGACTATTAAAAGTCAAATGTTTGCACTTTTTTCAATACGCTGTGCTACCTCCATTAATATAGAATTGTTTGGTCATATCCTGGGAGGCATCTGGAAGTGTTGTCGGGTCTGCCTTCATTTTTTTCTCTCTATAGTGGCTTCATGCAGCAACAAAACACTGGAGCATTTATTAACTCGTGAAAGCAGCCGAAGAGCAAATAAGCCTTTGTCAGGTGCTTCGCTCTTAATCCATTGTTAGGGCTAGCGGAACGCACCAAATAATAAAGAGATTGATACGAGGTGCGTTCGCAGCCCGGGGTCCAGCGTGAAGAGATGGTACCTGCTGCTATGTAATGGCGGATGGACACATAGCTCACACGTGGGTTAGACTTGTGAAATGGTAGCGAGCTCTGTTGCTTCACAGAGTCGCACAATACGCTGCACCCTGTTAACAGTCACAAGGTGCAGCTGCAAAACACTAGTGGGATCCCTAAAGGTACCGTTACACTAAACGATTTACCAACGATCACGACTAGCGATACGACCTGGCCGTGATCGTTGGTAAGTCCTGTGTGGTCGCTGGGGAGCTGTCACACAGACAGCTCTCCAGCGACCAACGATGCTGAAGTCCCCGGGTAACCAGGGTAAACATCGGGTTACTAAGCGCAGGGTCGCGCTTAGTAACCCGATGTTTACCCTGGTTATCATTGTAAATGTAAAAAAAAAAAACACACTACATACTCACATTCCGGTGTCTGTCACGTCCCCCACCTTCAGCTTCCCGCACTGACTGTGTGACGTCACCGCTGTGCTTTACAGCCGGCGCTCACAGTCAGTGCGGGAAGCTGAAGGCGGGGGATGTGACAGACACCGAAATGTGAGTATGTAGTGTGTTTTTTTTTTACTTTTACAATGGTAACCAGGGTAAATATCGGGTTACTAAGCGCGGCCCTGCGCTTAGTAACCCGATGTTTACCCTGGTTACAAGTGAACACATCGCTGGATCGGCGTCACACACGCCGATCCAGCGATGACAGCGGGTGATCCAGCGACGAAATAAAGTTCTGGCCTTCTAGCTCCGACCAGCGATGTCACAGCAGGATCCTGATCGCTGCTGCGTGTCAAATACAACGAGATCGCTATCCAGGATGCTGCAACGTCACGGATCGCTATCGTTCTCGTTCAAAAGTTGCTCAGTGTGAAGGTACCTTAAGAATCACCCCCACTAATCTGGTAATTGAACTGGCTCTGACCCTCGGTGGCTATTAAGCCCGCACCTGAGGACTCCCTGAGTCAGATGCACAGACCAAGCGGGAATTCCCACCCTATACTGACAGTTGTCAGGAAAGCGCACTGATGGCTCATGGTGCCGCAGAGACAGGCACTGTAACGTGTGCTTAGTGTGCAGATAGCACTGTCGGGAGCTAGATAGCTTCCACCATTCGCGAGCAGTCAACAACATGAGGAATGGGAATGATTAAGGAGCATTCATCCATCGACAGTCATTCATCTATATATGCACACACATTGTCAAGGTTTACACTACCGCATGGCCGAGCAGCCAGGCGAACCTTTTATAGCAGTAGTGCTCCGGGACCTTCCTGATGGTCCAATAGGAGTAGCAACAGGACCTGAGCATGTGACCCCTGACCTCCAATGGGAGGTCGCCCCATGGGCATGCTCAGTGTGGGAAAAGCAGGACACTGAAACACCTGCTCGCTGCTGAACAGTGCTGGCTACAAAGGCAGAGCCTGGAAAGCTAGCAGTACCCAAGCACACAGTATCTGCTTGAGCCAGGTGCAGGGATCGACGTATTTGCTGAGCAGGTTGCACTGGGGCTGGAGAAGAATGGGAGACCGCAGCGGACATGGTTCGAGATTCCTCCTGTGCAGCAGCGGGAACTCGACACCTAACAATTATTCTTGAGCTGCTCCATTATTTTTGTCAAGCCATAAAAAAAAAAAAATTTCTGCATTTCTCCAAAAAGTGTAAATTTTAGGACTGTATTGACCCATGTGGTGACGTTTCGACCCAGTGTGACCCTTCCTCAAGCAGTTATACAAGTGCACAAGTTGTGTATATAATGTTATAACAATTAGGCCGGAGTCACTGCCATATAACATGGCCGAATGCTATGGAAAAAACATCCCATCGCACTTGGCCCCCTGTTATTCTATAGGGCAACTCAGATCTGTGATTATTTACTCATGGCGATTCGGCGGGGAGACTCGCTCACTTGCACCCATACAAGTCTACGGGTACGAGTGAAACATCGGACTGCACTCAGATATCACTTGAGTGCAGTGCGATTCCCGCCGACGCCGGCAGTAGAGGAGTCTCCTTCTCAGCTGTGCTCTGATCCTGTCATGCAAGATAACATCACACAGTAGCACGGCACTCGGCTCCCTCTCACAGCAGAGCAAACACCGAAGGTTACTAGCATATGGCATCCGATGCCATACACTGGAGTGACTCCGGCCTATTGCATCCGATGCCATACACTGGTGGGACTCCGACCTATTGCATCCGATGCCATACACTGGTGGGACTCCGACCTATTGCATCCGATGCCATACACTGGTGGGACTCCGACCTATTGCATCCGATGCCATACACTGGAGTGACTCCGGCCTATTGCATCCGATGCCATACACTGATGTGACTCCGGCCTATTGCATCCGATGCCATACACTGATGTGACTCCGGCCTATTGCATCCGATGCCATACACTGGTGTGACTCCGACCTATTGCATCCAATGCCATACACTGGAGTGACTCCGGCCTATTGCATCCGATGCCATACACTGATGTGACTCCGGCCTATTGCATCCGATGCCATACACTGGTGGGACTCCGACCTATTGCATCCGATGCCATACACTGGTGGGACTCCGACCTATTGCATCCGATGCCATACACTGGAGTGACTCCGGCCTATTGCATCCGATGCCATACACTGATGTGACTCCGGCCTATTGCATCCGATGCCATACACTGATGTGACTCCGGCCTATTGCATCCGATGCCATACACTGATGTGACTCCGGCCTATTGCATCCGATGCCATACACTGGTGTGACTCCGACCTATTGCATCCAATGCCATACACTGGTGTGACTCCGGCCTATTGCATCCAATGCCATACACTGGAGTGACTCCGAACTATTGCATCCAATGCCATACACTGGAGTGACTCCGACCTATTGCATCCAATGCCATACACTGGAGTGACTCCGGCCTATTGCATCCGATGCCATACACTGGTGGGACTCCGACCTATTGCATCCGATGCCATACACTGGTGGGACTCCGACCTATTGCATCCGATGCCATACACTGGAGTGACTCCGGCCTATTGCATCCGATGCCATACACTGATGTGACTCCGGCCTATTGCATCCGATGCCATACACTGATGTGACTCCGGCCTATTGCATCCGATGCCATACACTGATGTGACTCCGGCCTATTGCATCCGATGCCATACACTGGTGTGACTCCGACCTATTGCATCCAATGCCATACACTGGTGTGACTCCGGCCTATTGCATCCAATGCCATACACTGGAGTGACTCCGAACTATTGCATCCAATGCCATACACTGGAGTGACTCCGACCTATTGCATCCAATGCCATACACTGGAGTGACTCCGGCCTATTGCATCCGATGCCATACACTGGAGTGACTCCGGCCTATTGCATCCGATGCCATACACTGGTGTGACTCCGGCCTATTGCATCCGATGCCATACACTGGAGTGACTCCGGCCTATTGCATCCGATGCCATACACTGGTGTGACTCCGGCCTATTGCATCCGATGCCATACACTGGAGTGACTCCGGCCTATTGCATCCGATGGCATACACTGGAGTGACTCCGACCTATTGCATCCGATGCCATACACTGGAGTGACTCCGGCCTATTGCATCCGATGCCATACACTGGAGTGACTCCGACCTATTGCATCCGATGCCATACACTGGAGTGACTCCGGCCTATTGCATCCGATGCCATAGACTGGAGTGACTCCGGCCTATTGCATCCGATGCCATACACTGGAGTGACTCCGGCCTATTGCATCCGATGCCATACACTGGAATGACTCCGGCCTATTGCATCCGATGCCATACACTGGAGTGACTCCGACCTATTGCATTCGATGCCATACACTGGAGTGACTCCGGCCTATTGCATCCGATGCCATACACTGGAGTGACTCCGGCCTATTGCATCCAATGCCATACACTGGAGTGACTCCGGCCTATTGCATCCGATGCCATACACTGGTGTGACTCCGGCCTATTGCATCCGATGCCATACACTGGCGTGACTCCGGCCTATTGCATCCGATGGCATACACTGGAATGACTCCGACCTATTGCATCCGATGCCATACACTGGTGTGACTCCGGCCTATTGCATCCGATGCCATACACTGGAGTGAATCCGGCCTATTGCATCCGATGCCATACACTGGAGTGAATCCGGCCTATTGCATCCGATGCCATACACTGGTGGGACTCCGGCCTACTGCATTCGATGCCATACACTGGTGTGACTCCGGCCTATTGCATCCGATGCCATACACTGGAGTGACTCCGGCCTATTGCATCCGATGCCATACACTGGAGTGACTCCGGCCTATTGCATCCGATGCCATACACTGGTGTGACTCCGGCCTATTGCATCCGATGGCATACACTGGTGTGACTCCGGCCTATTGCATCCGATGCCATACACTGGAGTGACTCCGGCCTATTGCATCCGATGCCATACACTGGCGTGACTCCGGCCTATTGCATCCGATGGCATACACTGGAATGACTCCGACCTATTGCATCCGATGCCATACACTGGTGTGACTCCGGCCTATTGCATCCGATGCCATACACTGGAGTGAATCCGGCCTATTGCATCCGATGCCATACACTGGAGTGAATCCGGCCTATTGCATCCGATGCCATACACTGGTGGGACTCCGGCCTACTGCATCTGATGCCATACACTGGAGTGACTCCGGCCTATTGCATCTGATGCCATACACTGGTGTGACTCCGGCCTACTGCATCCGATGCCATACACTGGAGTGACTCCGGCCTATTGCATCCGATGCCATACACTGGTGTGACTCCGGCCTATTGCATCTGATGCCATACACTGGTGTGACTCCGGCCTATTGCATCCGATGCCATACACTGGAGTGACTCCGGCCTATTGCATCCGATGCCATACACTGGAGTGACTCCGGCCTATTGCATCCGATGCCATACACTGGTGTGACTCCGGCCTATTGCATCCGATGCCATACACTGGTGTGACTCCGGCCTATTGCATCTGATGCCATACACTGGAGTGACTCCGGCCTATTGCATCCGATGCCATACACTGGAGTGACTCCGGCCTATTGCATCCGATGGCATACACTGGAATGACTCCGACCTATTGCATCCGATGCCATACACTGGTGTGACTCCGGCCTATTGCATCCGATGCCATACACTGGAGTGAATCCGGCCTATTGCATCCGATGCCATACACTGGAGTGAATCCGGCCTATTGCATCCGATGCCATACACTGGTGGGACTCCGGCCTACTGCATCTGATGCCATACACTGGAGTGACTCCGGCCTATTGCATCTGATGCCATACACTGGTGTGACTCCGGCCTACTGCATCCGATGCCATACACTGGAGTGACTCCGGCCTATTGCATCCGATGCCATACACTGGTGTGACTCCGGCCTATTGCATCTGATGCCATACACTGGTGTGACTCCGGCCTATTGCATCCGATGCCATACACTGGAGTGACTCCGGCCTATTGCATCCGATGCCATACACTGGAGTGACTCCGGCCTATTGCATCCGATGCCATACACTGGTGTGACTCCGGCCTATTGCATCCGATGCCATACACTGGTGTGACTCCGGCCTATTGCATCTGATGCCATACACTGGAGTGACTCCGGCCTATTGCATCCGATGCCATACACTGGAGTGACTCCGGCCTATTGCATCCGATGCCATACACTGGTGTGACTCCGGCCTATTGCATCCGATGCCATACACTAGAGTGACTCCGGCCTATTGCATCCGATGCCATACACTGGTGTGACTCCGGCCTATTGCATCCGATGCCATACACTGGTGTGACTCCGGCCTATTGCATCTGATGCCATACACTGGAGTGACTCCGGCCTATTGCATCCGATGCCATACACTGGAGTGACTCCGGCCTATTGCATCCGATGCCATACACTGGTGTGACTCCGGCCTATTGCATCCGATGCCATACACTGGAGTGACTCCGACCTTAGACACATAATCAGACATCATAAAAACAAATTATCATGATTTTGTGCCATCAGTGGAACATGGAGATAAATCTCAGGAGACATTGTCATTCCTCATCACACAGAGCAGACGTGGTCAGCAGATCAATGTGACACAATCCAAGGTAAATAACAGGACAGAGAGAAACTCACTTCATTAAGAGTCCAAAAAATGCCCCATGTGGAGCCAAATCCAGCCATAAAGATAGACAAAACAGGAAGCAAGAGAAGGTCCTGAGCTCTGCACTCACAGGCACCATCTTGGAAAAGGGGAAGGCCCAAATATAAGCCACGCTCCTCCACACACGCTCACTTAGTATTATCAACTATGTAGACGCCATATTGGATAAGGGAAACCGATATAGAAAGGGCAGAATAGGGAATAAGTGAAGACAATGTGTATAATGACTCTTTCCTGCACCTACATAACTTATAATATGAAAATGGTCAGAGCTGGGGGTCCTGGAGAAACACCCCACTAATGTGGAACATAATCCACGAACGATCTCAAGAAGTGGAGGAAGCCAGAGACATCACTTAGTAGGAATCAGAACTGGATCCAATGGCTGCCAGGAAACGTGGTTAAGTGTAAAGGGCCGGAGTCTCCACATATACTGTTGGGAAAATAAGTATGTGATACACTGCTGATTTTGCAAGTTTTCCCAGGAGAGATCTGTCATTTGCATTATGGGAACACTTCAACTGAGAGAGACAGAATAATAAAAAAATCCAGAAAATCAAATTGTAGGATTTTTACCTTATATTGCATGAAATAAGTATTTGATTGCTGACCAACCAGCAAGAATTCTGGCTATCACAGACCTGTTAGTTTTACTTTTAACCCCTTAATCCCATATGACATACTATCCCGTCAAGGTGACCTGAGACTTAATTTCCAGTGACGGGGGAGCGCGGCCGAGTGTCAACTGACTATCGCAGCTGACATCCGGCACTATGTGCCAGGAGCAGTCACGGACCGTTCTCGACACATTGCGATCAAACATGATCGCAGTGTTCTGGCAGTATAGGGAAGCATCGCCCTGCGTGCTTCCCTGAGACGATTGGTACAAGGCGATATGCTCACCTTGTACCAAGCGTCTCCTCCCTGCAGGCCCCGGATCCAAAATGGCCGCAGGGCTACTTCCAGGTCCTGCAGGGAGGTGGTGTTAGGGGTCGAGTTCCTGCCTCTGCACAGGGGGAATCTCGGGCCATCTCCGCTGCAGTCTCCCATTCTTCTCCTGCCGCAGTGGAGCCTGCTCAGCGGAGACGTCAGTCCCAGCGTCTCGCTCATCTGACTCTGCAAAGGATTACTGCTACTTTTCCAGCTTCTGCCATTGAAGCCAGTGTTGGGCAGCGGCGAGCAGATGCTTTTGGGATTAAGTCCTGCTTTTTTCCCTTCTGAGCATGCCCAGGGTAAGATCTCTCATTGGAGATCGAGGGTCACATGCTTAGATACTGCAGCAAGACCCATTGGTTCTCCAGGAAGGTCCTGTAGTTCCTCAGGCTCTGTGGCAGCCTCTCATTGGTCCTTCTAGGAAGGTCCTGTACGTGCTGCAGCTATATTAGGTTCGCATGGCCGCACGGCCATGCGCTAGTATCAATGAATGACATGAGTTTTGCGCCAGTGTGGTCATGCTTGTGTGTATTCAGGGCCCCGGCTGAAATAAGCCACTAGAATACGGGCTCCTCCGGTGAGAAGATTGTATGTTTGCCTCCTGGACTGTGTGACCACAAGCTGCTATCTGCTCAGCAGTTACTGTGTATTCCTGTGGAGTTTAACAGGACACAGTCCTTTCTTTATAGCGACTCTGTGAAGCAACAGAGTTTGCTTCTACCGACCTATTGTGCCGCCGTTTGCCAGCAGCAGGCTCTTTTCCTGCACGGTGGACCCCGGGCTACGAACGCACCAAATAACATCTCTGTATTTACTGCTCAGAGCCGGCGCTGGTAAGCCAGGAGCAGTGCAAGTCAGATCGCTGATCTGACACTGTGCTCTGCAAAGTGTCACATCAGCGATCTGTCACTATATAGTGATGTCCCCCCTGGGACAAAGTAAAAAAGTTTAAAAAAAATGTTTAAATGTGTAAAAAAAAAAAAATCCTAAATAAAGAGAAAAAATATATTGTTCCCATAAATACATTTCTTTATCTAAATTAAAAAAAAACAATAAAAGTACACATATTTAGTATCGCCGCGTCCGTAATGACCCGACCTATAAAACTGGACCACTAGTTAACCCCTCAGTGAACACCATAAAAAAAAAAAGAAAAAAAGAGGCAAAAAACAATGCTTTATTATCATACCGCCGAACAAAAAGTGGAATAATACACGATCAAAAAGACGGATATAAATAACCATGGTACCTCTGAAAACGTCATCTTGTCCCGCAAAAAACGAGCTGCAATACAGCATCATCAGCAAAACAATAAAAAAGTTATACTCCTCATAATAAAGCGATGCAAAAATAATTATTTTTTCTATAAAATAGTTTTTATTGTATAAAAGCGCCAAAACATAAAAAAATTATCTACATGAGGTATCGCTGTAATCGTACTGACCAGAAGAATAAAACTGCTTTATCCATTTTACCAAACGTGGAACGGTATAAACGCCCCCCCCAAAAGAAATTCATGAATAGCTGGTTTTTGGTCATTATGCCTCACAAAAATCAGAATAAAAAGCGATCAAAAAATGTCACATGCCCAAAGATGGTACCAATAAAAACGGCAACTCGTCCTGCAAAAAACAAGACCTACATGATTCTGTGGACCAAAACATGGAAAAATTATATGTCTCAAAATGTGGTAACGCAAAAAATATTTTTTGCAATAAAAAGCGTCTTTTAGTGTGGCGGCTGCCAATCATAAAAATCCGCTAAAAAACCCGCTATAAAAGTAAATCAAACCCCCCTTCATCACCCCCTTAGTTAGGGAAAAAATTTAAATAATGTATTAATTTCCATTTTCCCATTAGGGCTAGGATTAGGGCTAGGGTTAGGGCTAGGGTTAGGGCTAGGGTTGGGGTTAGGGTTAGGGCTAGGGTTTGGGTTAGGGCTAGGGTTAGGGCTAGGGTTGGGGTTAGGGTTAAGGCTAGGATTGGGGTTAGGGGTGGGGTTAGGGTTGGGATTGGTGCTAGGGTTAGGGCTACAGTTAGAGTTGGGGTTACAGTTAGGGTTGGGGCTAAAGTTAGGGCTGGGGCTAAAGTTAGGTTTTGGGTTGGGGTTAAAGTTAAGATTAGGGCTACAGTTAGGGTTGGGGCTAAAGTTAGGGTTAGGGTGGGGGCTAAAGTTAGGGTTGGGGCTAAAGTTGGGGTTGGGGCTAAAGTTAGGGTTAGGGTTTGGATTACATTTACGGTTGGGATTAGGGTTAAGGGTGTGTCAGGGTTAGGGGTGTGGTTAGGGTTATGGTTGGGATTAGGGTTAGGGGTGTGTTTGGGATAGGGTTTCAGTTAGAATTGGGGGTTTCCACTGTTTAGGCACATCAGGGCTCTCCAAACACGACATGGCATCCGATCTCTATTCCAGCCAATTCTGCATTGAAAAAGTAAAACAGTGCTCCTTCCCTTCTGAGCTCTCCTGTGCGCCAAAACAGGGGTTTACCCCAACATATGGGGTATCAGCATACTCAGGACAAATTGGACAACAACTATTGGGGTCCAATTTCTCTTGTAACCCTCGGGAAAATAAAAATTTGGGGGGCTAAAAAACATTTTTGTGGGAAAAAAATTTATTTTTATTTTCACGACTCTGCGTTATAAACTGTAGTGAAACACTTGGGGGTTCAGAGATCTCACAACACATCTAGATAAGTTCCTTGTGGGGTCTAGTTTCCAATATGGGGTCACTTGTGGGGGATTTCTACTTTTTAGGTGCATCAGGGGCTCTGCAAATGCAATGTGACGCCTGCAGACCATTCCATCTAAGTCTGCATTCCAAATGGCGCTCCTTCCCTTCCGAGCTCTGCCATGCACCCAAACGGTGGTTCCCCTCCACATATTGGGTATCAGCGTACTCAGGGCAAATTGGACAACAACTTGTGGTGTCCACTTTCTCCTGTTACCCTTGGAAAAATACAAAACAGGGGGATAAATAATAATTTTTGTGGAAAAAAATGTTTTTTATTTTCACGGCTCTGCGTTATAAACTGTAGTGAAACACTTGGGGGTTCAAAGTTCTCACAACACATCTAGATAATTTCCATTGGGGTCTAGTTTTCAAAATGGTGTCACTTGTGTTTTTTTTTTACTGTTTAGGTGCATCAGGGGCTCTGCAAATGCAACGTGACACCTGCAGACCAATCCATCTAAGTCTGCATTCCAAATGGTGCTCCTTCCCTTCCAAGCTCTGTCATGCGCCCAAACGGTGGTTCCTCCCACATATGGGATATCAGCGTACTTAGGACAAATTGGACAAAAACTTTTGGGGTCTAATTTCTCCTGTTACCCTTGGGAAAATACAAAACCGGGGGCTAAAATATAATTTTTGTGGAAAAAAAAGGATTTTTTATTTTCACGGCTCTGTGTTATAAACTTTGGTGAAACACTTGGGGGTTCAAAGCTCTCACAATACATCTAGAATAGTTCCTTGGGGGGTCTAGTTTCTAAAATGGTGTCACTTGTTGGGGTTTCTACTGTTTTGGTGCATCAGGGGCTCTGCAAATGCAACATGATGCCTGCAGACCTGTTATGACCTGGTGGTTAGGAGCACCCGGAATGACCTGATGGTTAAACTCACAGGACAAGCTCTGGGAAGTGGGAACTTTGCTGACCGCAATCCCTAATCCTATCACACACACTAGAAATAGCCGTGGAGCGTACCTAACAAGCCTAGACGCCTCGGACACAGCCTAAGAACTAGCTAGCCCTAGAGATAGAAAATAAAGCCTACCTTGCCTCAGAGAAATGTCCCCAAAGAAAAAGGCAGCCCCCTACAAATATTAACTGTGAGTAAAGATGAAAGTCACAAACACAGAAATGAAACAGGTTTTAGCAAAGGGGAGGCCAGACTAACTAAATAGACAGAGGATAGGAAAGGTATCTTTGCGGTCAGCACAAAACTACAAAAGACCACGCAGAGTGTGCAAAAAGACCCCCGCACCGACTCACGGTGCGGAGGCGCCACCCTGCATCCCAGAGCTTCCAGCTAGCAAGACAATATCATGAAAGCAAGCTGGACTAGAAAACCATGAACCGAAAATAACAAATGGGGACTTAGCTTCTTGCAGGAAGAGACAGGTCTCCAGAAAAATCCAAGAGCGAACTGAACCAGCACAGGAACATTGACAGCTGGCCTGGAGTAACGATCTGAGTGGAGTTAAATAGAGCAGCCAACCAAAGGATAAGCCACGTCACCTGTGTAAGGAACCTCAGAAGCAGCAGCTTCACTCACAGCCACCAGAGGGAGTCCATGGACCGAACTCGCCGAAGTACCATTCACGATCACAGGAGGGAGTTCGACAACAGAATTCACAACACAGACCAATCCATCTAAGTCTGCATTCCAAATGGCACTCCTTCCCTTCCGAGCTCTGCCATGCACCCAAACGGTGGTTCCCCCCCACATATGGGGTATCAGCGTACTCAGAACAAATTGGAGAACAACTTTTGGGGTCCAATTTCTCCTGTTACCCTTGGAAAAATACAAAGCAGGGGGCTAAAAAATAATTTTTGTGGAGAAAAAATGATTTTTTATTTTCACTGGCTTCAGAGAACAAAGTGACAAGTGATAGTGAGTATGTACTCTATGTTATATGTACTGTCTATATGTATGTAATGTATGATTGTTTTGTATGTAGTATGTGTATGTAGTATGTGTATGTATGTAGTATGTATGTATGTATGTATGTAGTATGTATGTTGTATGTATGCAGTATGTATGTTGTATGTATGTAGTATGCATGTTGTATGTATGTATGTTGCATGTATGTTGTATGTATGTAGTATGTATGTAGTATGTTGTATGTATGTATGTTGTATGTATGTTGTATGTGTGTAGTATGTATGTTGTATGTGTGTAGTATGTATGTAGTATGTATGTAGTATGTATGTATGTTGTATGTATGTATGTAGTATGTATGTAGTATGTTGTATGTATGTATGTATGTAGTATGCATGTGTTATTTTTCACATTCAGCACATTAGCTAGATGATGGGACTACTACTGTACCACATTGGCTAATGTGTCAATCACTGTCGTTGTAGCAGGCATAGCCCGATGGGACTTGTAGTCCCATCGGACGAAGCCTGCACACACCCGCACAGACCCTTGGCAATCCGCACAGACCCCGGAGAGGCCCGTACAGACCCCCGGCAGGCCCGCACAGGCCCATACAGGCCCGCACAGACCCCCGAGAGGCCCGTACAGGCCCCGGCAGGCCCGCACAGACCCCCGAGAGGCCCATACAGACCCCGGCAGGTCTGAACAGACCCCCGAGAGGCCCGTACAGGCCCCGGCAGGCCCGCACAGACCCTCGAGAGGCCCGTACAGACCCCGGGCAGGCCCGCACAGACCCTAGAGAGGCCAGTACACACCCCGCCCGCACACACAGACACGCACAGTCTCCGCCCACGCACCGCCCACACTCTTCCCCCTCCCGAACTGGATGTGCAAGGAAAGAAAGGGTTTATTTTCATTCCGATATTTGTGTCCCATTGACTTGCATTGGTTTCCAGTATCGGAATCGGCCTGATACCCGATATTTTGGGGGTATCGGTCCAAACCAATCCGATCCAATATTTCCCGATATCGGACGGTATCGCTCAACACTAGGCTTGAGCGAAACGGATCGGACAAATTAAAAAAGTCGCCGACTTTCGGCAAAGTCGGGTTTCATGAAACCCGACCCGATCCTGAAAAAGTAAAAGTCGCTCAACCCTACTCAACACTACTTGCTAACAAAAAAAATTGTTTCCAAAATGGTGCTGATGTAAAGATGTTATTTATTAAGCATTTTGTGTGACACATCTCTCTGATTTAAGGGCATAAAAATTAAAAGTTTGAAAATTGCGAAATTTTTAAAATTTTCACCATATTTACTTTTTTTCATAAGTAAACGCAAGTCATATAGAAATTTTTTTCCCACTAACATGAAGACAATATGTCATGAAAAAACATTCTCAGAATCAGTAGCATCTGTTAAAGCGTTCAAGAGTTATAACCTCATAAAGTAACAGTGGTCGGAATGGTAAAAATTGGCTCGGTCATTAAGCTGCAAATTGGCTCTGTCACTAAGGGGTTAAAATGGAAAGTTATACACACATAGAATAAAAATAACATTTAAATAATGGATGGTGGTGTGATGCATAGAGTAAATATAGAGATATTATATGTATATCTAAAAACAAAGGAAAGTAACCAGGGGGTGTGCAAATAATGCACCAGTATGGGAAGCAGAAAGGGAGAAATTAGCAAACAAATGAGCGACTAAGGTGCACAATCAATTCACTACATGTAACCATAATATGTTTAATACAAACGAATGCAAGAGAATAATTACCATATGAACGTGCCCCAGGGATCCTCGGGGGTATTTGACTCTATTATTGACACAGAAGCCAAATAGTTCATTATTAGTGATGGGCGAGCACTAAAATGCTCGGGTCGAGCAGATTGGAATACTCGGGTACTCGACCAGAACAACGAGCCCAATGTAAGTCTATGGGAGACCCAAGTATTTTAACCGCAATCCCCCAGGGGGTCCTTTTAAGATCTAAAAACATCTGAAAATGTTGGAAACACTGCTCAAATGACACAGGAACATCATGGAGATCCCCCTGTAAGCATTCCTGACTCCTAGTTCACAGCCGTAATCATTTTTTTCCGAGATTCATGCCATTTTTCCCAGTGCCACGAAAAACACATGAAATCGAAATCAAAACAGGTTTTGCTTGGAAATATGTCAAGGTCCATCCTTTGCAGGTTAAGGACTTGCCTGTAAGGCCAAATATTTAACCCCAGACCGAAAATTTCCTCCCCCACTTCAGCTTAGTTCAGACGCGTTTTTCAACTTTAACATTGCTTTCAACCAATACAAATATGCATTCACCGGGAAATGTCATTGTAAGGCCTCTTTCACACTTCCGTCTTTCAGCTCCCGTCACAATCCGTCCATTTTTGAGAATGCAGGATCCTGCATTTTCCCATAGACTTGTATAAGCGATGGATTGTGAAGGATGGCCATCCGTTTCATCCGTCTTTCACTGGATCCTGCATAAAAAAAAAACGGTCCGTCGGGCAAAGAAAACGTTCAGAGGAAAAATTGCTCAGCGACGCATCCTGCGCTGCCCGTCACTGGCTATAATAGTAGCCTATGGGCGCAGGATGCGTCGCTGCGTGTGAAAAGCAGGAATCCTGCGACGGGTCCCGTCTTTTCAAAGAGCATGCGTGGAAGAATTTCCCGTCAGGAAAATTCTCTCTCGCTCTCTTTCTCTTTTAACTATTGATGCTGCCTATGCAGCATCAATAGTAACAAGATATAATGTTAAAAATAATAAAAAAAATGTAAAAATCGCAATATTCTCACCTACCGGTGTTCCCGTGCAGCGTCACCGATGTTCCCGGCTGCTAGCGTTACTTCCTAGTAATACATTGCGAAATCTCGTGAGAAGTACTACTAGGAAGGCTAGCTGCCGGGAGCATCGCTGCGCGGGAACGTCGGTAGGTGAGAATACTGCGATTTTTTATTTTTTTTAACCTGGTTTGTGTTGTGTATGTGTTTTTGCAGCAGAAAACCGCTGCGAAGACGCATACACAACAGGTGCACATAGGATCGACCGGTCCGTCAGAAAGATGGGCCCAGTGCACACGTTTTCCACAATCTGCACAAGATCCGTCATTTCAACGTCTTGACGGATCCTGTGCAGATTTGGAAGACGGAAGTGTGAAAGAAGCCTAACATTTAACACCCCTAGCTGGCCATGTGGTGTGTGACACATAAACAGACCCCTCTTGTTTCATTTCTGAACAAGGGACTCTTAAAGTCACAGAGCCTATTTTTACTGGTGCATCAGGCGGCATTAATATTCTTAAAGGGTCTCCTAAGCTGTTGTAGCCTTTTTACTGGTGCATCAGGCGGCATTAATATTCTTAAAGGGTCTCCTAAGCTGTTGTAGCCTATGCTGTGAGTGGATGGGCTGCCAAGAATTACGACGCACCACAATACCCCTGACATAAGATGTCCAGGGGGGACTCCTGAAAAAACGTTGCATTGAATTCAAGGCCAGCCCTGCTGCATAGTCAGTCATATACACCCTATTAGGCCTTTGAACCCACATACTGGATGGGCCCAGGAAAATCCACTTCACAATATGCATTTTGCACTCCCGTACTCCTTTGTTTTAAACAGTGACAGCAATGCCAGCCCTGCTGCATAGTCATATGCACCCCATTACTCCTTGGATGATTTACAGCTACTAGCCAGCCTGAGTAAATGTTGGTGTTGCCTGGTTGCTAGGGAATCCCCACATGTAATCATGCTGGCTAGTAGCTGTAAATCATTCAGCTGCGGCGATGAAAACTAAATCTCCAAACACTAACAAATACTCGGAGATCACACGAGAATGCACGGGAAAGCCTGAGCAATGAGTATACTAGTTAATGACTAGTCATTATCTATTTCTATAGCATTCATTGCTGCCTAAAAATGCAGCAAATCCACAATCATTTTTATTAGTGACTAGCTGTCTTTTTTGCATCATAGCCTACTTATGGACTCATTTTTGGTGGGCCAAAAAAAACAAGAACACATTTTGATCACTCTGTTATTTCCGTCAGACGTACGGTGTATCTGTGGTGTCTAAATCCTACCTTTGCAGGCATACATTGCATTTTTTGAACTGCTAGAATGCTACCCTTGCTGTATACTGTATTTTTGTAGTTTTTAAAACTTAAAAAAAATACATCCAACGTATTGAAACAGTCTGTTATCTCAGTCACACGTCTGGTCTATCAGTGGTCTTCAAATCTTGCATTTACAGACATACATTCCATTTTTTGCTCTGATACCCTTGGTGCATACAGTATTTTGTGGTTAGAAAATTTTTAAAAATACAGGCCACATATTGAAAAAGTCTGGCCATTTTATGTGTGGTCTAAAAATAGTTTTTTTCATTCATACATTCCAATTTTTGGTCTGTCTAATTAATACCCTAGGTCTATACACTATCTTGGTTAAAACAAAAACAATTTTACAGTGTTGTAGTTCCGTGACATGCCTCATCTATCTGTGGGCTACAAAGTGTGCTTTTGAGGCTTCCAGTCTCCTTTTTTTGCTGTGTGTTACTCTAGCTCAAAACAATAAACACTATTTTGTCATGATTTTGTTTTTTAAAATTTATCCCCCATGGGGAATTGTTGGTCAGTATGAGTATAGGAGACACGCTCCTTGGTAATGGGACAGCTTTGTGTAGGAGGCCCTCCTCCATGTTTCTTCCAAGGAGGCATTGGGGTGCATGCAAATTTGGGTAAAGGTGGCCCTTGCATTGAATGCATAAGGAACCTGCAGGGCAAGACCAACTGAAGACTGTGAGGTGGGTTTCCCTGTGGCCATCCAGTATCTGGGTTCAAAAGCTTATTGGGGTGCATATGACTTGATAGCAGGGCAAGCCTTAAATTCAATGCTACATTTTTTCAGGAGGTCCTCCTGTACCTCTCATGAAAGGGGTATTGGGGTGTGTCGTAATTCTTGGCAGCCCAGCCACTCACTGCATAGGCTACACCAGCATAGGAGACCCACTGTTTAATAATGGCCCTTTCAGAATATTAATGCCCCCTGATGCCCCTCTAAAAATAGGCTCTGTGACTTTAAGAGTCCCTCCTTCATAAATGAAACAAGATGGGTCTCCTTATGTGTCACACACCTCATGGCCAGCTAGGGGTGTTAAATGTTACAATAACATTTCCCAGTGAATGTACAAACAATTATACGCAAGTACAAACAAGATGGGAATGTCCAGTCATCATACTGCTCTGGAAGGAGACGGGTTCCGTGTTCCAGAGATGAATGTGATTTGGTCCTACATGTGCATATCAACTCAAGGACAAAAGCAAAAGACCTTGTGAAGATGATGGTGGAATCAGGTAAAATTGTGTCAATATCCACAGTGAAACAAGTATTGTATCAACATGGGCTGAAAGGCCACTCTGCCAGGAAGAAGCCATTATACCAAGCGAAACCTAAAAAAGCCAGATTAATGTTTGCAAATGCACACATGTACAAAGACCTTAATTTTTGGAGATGTCCTGTGGTCTATTGAAACTAAAATTGAACTTTTTGGGCATAATGACCATCATTACGTTTGGAGGAAAAAGGGAGAAGCTTGGAAGCCTAAGGACACCATACCAACTGTGAAACATGGCGGTGGCAGCATCATGTGGTGGGGTTGTTTTCCTGCAGGAGGGAATGGCACACTGCACAAAATAGATGGCATCATGAGAAAAGAAGATTAGGTGGCAATACTGAAGCAATACATCAGCCAGGAAGTTAAAGCTTGGGCGGAAATGGGTCTTACAAATGGACAATGACCCGAAGCATACGGCCAACATGGTAACAAGGTGGATAACAAAGTCAATGTTTTGGAGCGACCATCACAAAGCCCCGATCTCAATCCTATTGAAAATGTATGGGCAAAACTGAAAAGGCCGGAGCGAGCAAGGCGACCTACACACCTGGATCAGTTATATCAGTTTTGTCAGGAGGAATGGGCCCAAATTCCGACCAACTATTGTGAGAAGCTTGTGGAAGGATCCCAAACGTCCGACCCAAGTCACTCAATGTAAGGGCATTGGTACAAAATGAATGAAATGGAATAGATGGAAACTTTTGACTTTGCAGTAAGTTAAACAAAATAAAATAAAATGACATAAAACATTCTCTCTCTCATTATTCTGACATTTGGCAAATATTAATAATCAGAATATTAATTAATTATTCTGATTTTCATGTCAGATATTGAGAAAAACCTGCAGATGTGTCTCCTTTTATAGTGTATGTAAACTTCTGGTTTCAAGGGTAAATAGTGGGACAATTAGATATCATTAGAAATCACTGGGGAAATTGATCTTCCCAGGGTGACTTATTGGCCATTACCAAGCTCCACACAGTGTAAGGAGATGATGAGACCACAGGGGGCTGCAGGGCTGCTGGGAGGGTCTTCATTACCCTGTGAATGGCAGAGCTGAATTTGCTGGTGTAGGATGGAGTCAGGTGTTTTAAGTCTCCTCATGTCCTTGGTCATTCATTCTCATTTTTGGGTTGATAATCGCCTCCCAGTAAGAGCTTTTGTGTCCTGTATTTGCAGAAGTGTCTGGTTCAGTGTCAGCATCTTTAATCACGACCTCCATGATAATGAAGAAATGTCTTGAATCTTCTACCATCAACAAACAATCCTATTATGTGGAAAAAAACCTCCATCCCTAACAATGATCTGTGCCTGGTGCCGACCATTCACATCAACCAATTCTTAAAAGACTTTTCAGTCATTTTCAAACTTTGGTTCTGGGAAAAAATCTCTCTCTGTACCGTGTTAGCCAGTAGATAGAAAATATTAACAATTGAGTCCACAGCGGTTGATAACGTTTTAAAAGCTTAATGAAAAGGTGAACAACAAAAACACAAAAAGAGAACTTAAAAATCCTCCAAAAATTCAAAAACAGCAGAAAAAAGGAAGCGATGTTTACCTGCCCAGGCCTCCGAACAAGTTCACTGTCAGGATGAGGTGGACCCATGTAGTTAAGATGGCGGGAACACAGGTGCAAAAATACCGATTATGCCTGGGTCACACTAGCGCATATTACGGGCGAGTGCTATGCGAGAAAACATCACAGCACTCGGACCAGTGTTAATCTATGGGGCAGCTCCCATCACCGTTTTTTTTTCTCGGCCATATTCAGCGTGCGAGTGAAATCATACAATGCTGTGATTGTACGTGTATATCACCCAAGTCTCGCCAATGCAAGTCTATGGGTGCGAGAAAAAATTGGACACCATATGGACTATCATTGTAGCTTGTGAGAAATCCGCACACATTTTCCTCATTTCAGCCCATTGAGCCATAAAATTCAATGAAGAAAAGCAGTGAGATATGTAAAGCCACACGCATGTCCTACAGATGTCATACGGATACATGGGTGTGAGAAAATCACATCAGCGCATTGCAAACGCATTACACACGGATGATCAAACGGAGAATACTTGTGCCACTCTCGGCAGGGAGACCGATCTTCCATACGTTCAGTGTGACCCCAGAACAAGACAACCACTCAGGGCCTACCAATCCATGGAGGGGGTGGTTGCTTAGTATTTTAATGCACAATGGAGGCTTGTATGCGGCACTGTGTGTAATACTTGTGGAACATGTGTGTAACCATGTGCCGCCCATGTGCCGCATCAGTGCCACACGCACTGGTGCCTGGGAAGCAGCGGTACAGTTTGCGCTGTTCCCCAGTAGCTGTCATCATTCTCCCCTGCTCTGTCAGCGATAAGCGCGAGCGGGGTAGAATGATGAGAGTTATATTCAAGTGATAATAATGACAGCAGGAAGCAGATAATGGAACTATTACTCCAATCAGCCTACACCTGCTGCCACTAATAACAGTGAGAGCAGGAGTAGCTGATGGGAGTATTCATCACATGCCGCCTGCACTGTAAATAAATAAATAAAAAATCTGGTGTGGGTCCCCCTGTATTTTTTATATCAAGCCAGGCAAAACTTGCAGCTGAGGGCTGCAACCCTCAGCTGTCAGCTAAAGCAAGGCTGGTTATCAAGAATAAAGGGGTCCCAACGCTGTTTTTTAAATTATTTAAATAAATAATTTTAAAAAATGGTGTAGGTCCCTCCGTTTTGATAACCACATACAGCTCCATCAGCAGAAAAATAAGGAAGTTATAGCTCTCAAAATAATTGTTTTTTCTATAAAATAGTTTTTATTGAGTACAAAGCAAAAAAACATAAAAAAAAACCTTAAATCAGGTATCGCTGCAATCGTAGTGACCCCGAAGAATAAAACTGCCTTATCAATTTTTCCACACGCGGAACGGTATTAAAAATAATTGCTGGTTTTTGTTCATTCAGTCTCCCAGAAATCAGAATAGAAAGCAATCAAAAACTGTCATGTGTCCGAATACTGTACCAATAAAAACGGCAGCTCGTCCTGCAAAAACCAAGCCCCCGCATGACTCTGTCAGCCAAAATATGGAAAAATTATAGCTATCAAAATGTGGTGATGCCAAAACTAGTTTTCTCAATAAAAAGTGTGACAGCTGCCAAACATATAAACCCGATATAAATCTGGTGTCACTGTTATTGCACCGACCCGAAGAATAAAGTCGCCTAATCACTTATACCGCATGAGGAACAGCGTAAAAAATAAATAAATCCAATTCTTCACATGCTGTTGATTATTTTTTATTCTGCCTTCCAAAGATCGCAGTAAGGCTCTCGGCGCACTCTTATCCTGAGCTCTGCTCTGAGCGCTTGCACTGGAATTTCTATGTAAATCTCTGAAATACATGATGCAGTCAGAACCCCCAGTGGAAGATTCCCCATAATGAGGCAGATGGAGGCTCTGTGGATGCCATAGGACATGTCTTCTTAGGCTAGGTTCAGATTGCGTTAGTGCAATCCGTTTATCACCTAGCGCTAGCAGATTGCGCTAACGCAATGTGTTGTAAAGGGGTCGTGTTAAACGTCCACAAAACACCGGCACATCGCTAGCGCATGCCGAAAATGGCACGCGCTAGTGATGCGCGTCCCCATTGCTGTTAATGGGCGCGCTAATGGACGCGTTGCACGACGTTAATTTCGCCGTGCAACGCTGTCCGTTAGCGCGGTCCCATTAACTCAATGGGAACCTAGCCTTAGGATTGCATAAAAGTGCCGTCAGCCACAGTCGTTCAGCGCTTCTGAAGAGGACACTGCTGAACAGAGGGCAGACAAAGTCCAGACTAAATCTGCTGCCTCATTATAGTGAATGGATCCCTCCGGGGTCTCATCTGAATCACGTCACTCAGAGCTTTACATGGAAACCCCAAAGCAAGTGGTCAGCGTTTAGCTCCGGATAAATGTGATCCCAAACGTTATGTAAAATGTTCTCAATAAAAGCTTCAACTCAGTCCAAAGAAAAAGCAAGTCCCGACTCAGGTCCGTCATCTGTTAACGGAAATAAAGGGGACTTCCACATTACTGGTAGCACAAGGGCTTTGGAAAATCTAAATGGCTCCTTGCTCCTCAAAAGAAATTCAGCAAATTCTCCGCTCCCAAGTCCAAATGCCCCCCTCAGTTCTGAGCCCCAGTGTACGTAAACCACATTTAGTGCCCACATGTTTGGCATTTCTGTAATGATGAGAGCCCACCTAATTTACAGGTCCATGTCTCCAGAAGCATTAGCTGGGCATAATGTACTGGTCACTGCAACGTACTGGTCACTACAACGTACTGGTCACTACAACGTACTGGTCACTGCAACAGCAGTTTGCAAATTTCACTCAGCAACATCCACTGCTGCCTATTTCTGGAAAACACCCATGGAGTCAAATTGTCACTACATCTGTAGATAAATTCCCAAAGGGGTATAATTTCCAAATTGAGGTCAGTTGAGGGGGGATTCTGCTTTCCTAGCAATTAGGGGCTCTTTATATAGAATCTGCAAACTAGTCTAGGAAAATCTGCGCTCCAGGAGGCAAGTAGCGCTCCATCCTTCCCGAGTCTCTCCGTATGGCTAGGCAGTACTGTACAGCCTCATATGGGGTATTTCTACATTCAGCAGAAAGTGTGGGACATAATCTGGTGCCATTTTAACCCATTTCCCAGTGTGGAAATTTAAAACTTTGGGCTAACACACAATCTTGGTGGTAAAAATGTAAATGTTTTTTTCTTCACTGACCAATGGTATAAAAGTTTGTGACGCGCCTGTGGTGTCAATATGATTACTGCACCCTGAGATGAATTCATTAAGAGGCTTAATTGGTAAAATGGGGTAACTTATGGGGGTTCTGCTGTTCTGGCACCTCAGGGGCTCTGCCAATGTAACATGGCACCCTCATACACGTGCAGCAGAATCTGCACTGTAATATGGCGCTACTTCACTTCTGAGCTTTGCACTGTGCCTCAAAAGTAGTTTTCAACCACATATGGGCTATTGGCAAACTTAGGAGAAATTGCATAACAAACTTTGTGGAAAAAATTATTTTTTTTTTATTTTCATGGTATAACGTTATAGACTTCTGTGAAGCACCTGGGGGTTCATGGTGCTCAAAGCACATATAAATAAGGTTCTAAAGGGGTCCAATATCCAAAATGGGATCACTTGTTGGGGGTTTCCACTGTTTAGACGCATCAGATGCTCTCCCAACGCGACATGGCAACTGCTAGTTATTCCATTAAATTTTGCATTCAAAAAATTCAAATGGCGCTTCTTCCCTTCCAAGTCCTGCCGTGTGCCGAAACAGTGGTATTCCCCCACATATTAGGTGTCTGCGCACTCAAGAGAAATTGCACAACAAATTTTATGGAGCAATTTCTCCTGTTACCCTTATAAAATGCTAAATTTAAAGTTAAAAAGATTTATCTGGGAAAATGTTTTTTTTTTTTTTCCATCGCTTAAGGTAATAAACGTCTGTGAATCACCTGTGGGTTCAAGGTTCTCAATACACATCTAGATAAGTTCCCTAAGGGGTCTAGTTTCCAAAATGGTGTCACTTTTTGGGAGTTTCCACTTTTTAGGCACATCAGGGGCTCTGCAAACATGAGATGTCAGCCACTAATTACTGTATGTCAGCAAATTTTACATTCAAAAAGTGAAATGGCGCTCTTTCCCTTCCGAGCTCTGCCGTGCGCCCAAACAGTAGTTTTTCACCACATATTGGGTAGCGGCATGCTCAGGAGAAATTACACAACAAAATATATGGTTCATTTTCTCCTGTCACCCTTGCAGAAGTAAAAAAAAATTAGGTCTAAAGGAACATTTTTGTGAAAGACAAGTAAATGTTTATTTTTTCCTTCCACATTCCAAAAAGTGCTATGAAGCACCTGGAGGGTTAATAAACTTCTTGAATGTGGCTTTGAGCATCTTGAGGGGTTCAGTATTGAGAATGGTGGCAAATTGGGTATTGTCTGTCATATACGCCCCTCAATGTCACTTCAAATGTGAGGTGGTCCCTAAAAAATGGTTTGGCAAATTTTGTTCTAAAAATGAGAAATCGCTGGTCAACTTTTAACCTTTCTAACAAAAAAAAATTATGTTTCCAAAAGTGTGCTGATGTAAAGTAGACTTGTGGGAAATGCTGTTTATTAAGTATTTTGTGAGGTAAGACGTATGAGGTATGATATAATGGCATTCAAGTTACATTTTGAAAATTGTGAAATTTTCACAATTTTTGCCAAATTTAAAATTTTTTTTTTACAAATAAACGCAAGTCATATCAAAGAAATTTCACTACTATCCTAAAGTATAATATGTCATGAGAAAACAGTCTCAGAATCAGTGGGATCCATTGAAGCGTTATGACCTCATAAACTGACAGTGGTCAGAATTGTAAAAATTGGCCGGGTCGGGAAGGTGAAAACAGGCGAAGGGGCGAAGAGGTTAAAGGGACTCTGTCAGCACAGAATGACAGGGAGATAAGCCGGTATGAAGGTGGATATAAATGATTGGCCACCATGAAGCTCCAAGGGCCTGTGCTTGGTGTGAACAGTTATTCTGGCTGACAGTCCCATTAATGAATCTTGTTGGACTCCATTGAATTATACTCGGGTCCATCACATTTATCTGATGTTTTTTACATGAATACCGCTGCAGGCTACGAACATAAAAAAAAACTCAAGAGAACAGAATCTTGTGTTAAAGAGAAAAAAAAACTAATATTATTAAAAAAGAAAAATTCTTCATCACGGTCCAATGAATTTACTTCTATTATTCCCATGATTATGGTCTTATAGTATCATGTTCTGTAAAAATTACTTAAAAAAGTAAATAATTTATCAGCATAATTATTACATTTAAAAAATTAAATTTATAAATTAGAAGTAAAGAATTTGCTCCAAATGTTTAGAATCAGAGTCTTTTGTTTAATGATGAGATGTTGTGATGAGATGATGAAGTTGCTGATGATGACGACCCACATCGATGTGATTTCTCACACTCCCTGTACACGAGCGTCGATGTAGAGAACACTGTAAATTTACCGGACGCTATTATGGAGTCTCCAAATCTGTGTCCTCAGGAGGATGAAGGAGGCGGAGGAGGAAATGATGACACTGGAGTCAACCAAGAATGTAAGAAACTACAATCCGGATTGTCCCCGCACTTGAAGGAACAAATATCCTTCACTTTATTGGGTAGAAATACATTTGTTCTAGTGACGGCTGAGATTTTTTAAACTTTGTAATTAATCGACGATCATCATCAATCATTAGATAATGTAAATGCTTAAGTGTCATGATCCGGTATATCCAGGGGAGAAGAAATTTTACCTATCCTTAAGTGCTATTTAAATATTATGAAAAATGTTATTTGCCTAAATTTAAGCCATCAAAAAGATTACTGAAAATATTGATGGCGTTCAAATTAAACTTTTTTGTTTTAAATAAATTATTTTTTAATTAAAACATAAATATATTGTCTTTCTCTTCACGTTTAACAGCTGGAATCCGGCGTGGCGTTTGCGTACTGTTGGGTATCATGGACCATTATAGACGGATATTACCTCCCCTCCCCCTTCGTTCTGTATTGTTATGGTGTTATTGGAAGAAATATCACAACGAAACCTTTAATGTCACATTAATTAGGAGTCATAAACCTGCCCTCCATTGATGGTGCATTAGTGCATTCATGATGGGGTATAATCCCCACCGCTCCTTTTAATTATCTTTTCTTCCTTTCTCGGCTTCTTAGTCCCTCTCTCTGTAGTTGCTGTCGCTTTGTCCTCTCTTAATTGGGATGTTAATGAGTTGGAGAGTTTTCCTAGCAGGTTCCCAGACTCTCCGTGCCCGGGGCTAGACATCCACAAAGGGATCACAAGTTGGGGGCAGCCTGATCACATCAGAGATGGTTATCCTGGATTTCGGGACCTCTCTTGGCTTTTCCTAATAATACAAATATGAGTGATCAGTGAAAACAAGAAGGTGGGTGATACAAGCAAGATGGCATCTTGTACGACAGTAATCCTACGGGCCATACAAGAGCGTCAGACAATGGGGAGCTACAGGGGGCTTTAAGGTTAAATAACCTCTTTATAAATCCCCTTCCTTTACAGCAATAGTAATTTAGTGAAATTTCATGGGGCTTTAAGACCCTCACATCTGGAATAATAAATAATTATAAAACACACATTTGGCATTTCCACCTCAACGTTCATCTTTTTCTCCTTATGATACATTATATGAAGTAATAATTATAAACCATATGGAACCTCTGTCAGATCATCAAAAATCAAGACCCCAGAAGAAAGATGTTCAGGAAATCTGTAGATAGAGAAGAGCAAATCTGTCAATTACCGGAGAAATGGATTTACATATAACTTATTCAATGCAAACTAAATGTGTCCTGATAAAAGATGTCCCACCACGGTAATAGAAACAGATGTTCAAATCCACTTTGCTCAATCTTCTCCTTACTCCCTGACGTTACCTGTCGAGGGAAAACAATGGAGCACCCATACATACCCAGCGATTGGAGATTGAGCATCTTTTCTTTACTGAAGATGGGCAAATTTAAAAAAGGCCTCAACCTATTCAATATGACAAGCAGTCCATCATAAGACCATCATTTCCGCTCAATACCCTGCAAATTGCCAAATAGGGGCCAAAATTACTTCCAGACTTCATAGTCTTGTGATCCCTCTAAGTCCGAGAGAGTCACTGAGTGTCATATGGGTTTATTCAGACCGACTAAAAAGCCTGATGTGATTCTGCAGCATGTAACCATACAAGGTTACAAGGAAGTGTTTCATCAGTCGTATCATTTTATGGTCATGGCCTCAAAGCAAAATCTCCAACAAGTCCTCCAACTATCAAAAGTCTCCAATGGTATGGGTAGAGTTGAGAAGAAGGATTCACAGGACTCTAGTTCAGTGGCAACATTGATAGCCAGCGTCTGCCAGACCAAAGCCATGTGAACCTTCACCTACTTGTCGCCATCCCCATCATCTCTTCTGATTAAAGGTGCTATGCCTGTTTAAAGGGAACCTGTCACCCCCAAAATCGAAGGTGAGCTAAGCCCACCGGCATCATGGGCTTATCTACAGTATTCTGTAATGCTCTAGCTAAGCCCCCGATGTATCCTGAAAGATGAGAATAAGAGGTCAGATTATACTCACCCAGGGGCGGTCCCGGTCTGTTCTGGTCCGATGGGCGTGCAATGTGAAGACAAGAAGAGGACATCATCGTAAGAAGATTTGAGGCCCCAGACCACGACCCCCATCGGACCAGAACAGAACTGGGACCGCCCCTGGGTGAGTATAATCTAACCTCTTTTTCTCATCTTTCAGGATACATCGGGGGCTTATCTACAGCATTATCGAATGCTGTAGATAAGCCCATGATGCTGGTGGGATTAGCTCACCTTCGAATTTGGGGGTGACAGGTTCCCTTTAATGTTACAATGATAACGTTAGGCCAGTCCTATTACTCAGAAGTGGTGCCATGTAGGAGAAGGAGGTTCACAAGGATTTGGTCCAATGGCCACAGACTACTGACGTGGTCGCTGTACATAGGTCCTGCAAATCTTGCTGCTGCTGACGCCTACATATATCTGCCAGGCTGTTAAGGGTGATACTCTCAATGTGAGAGGTCAGGTGCACGATACCTGACCACTGCACACACATCGTCGCAGTATCTGTGGACATGACGTCACCGGCACCACTCACCTCCCACTGCAGAAGTCAGGTACACCGAAGGCTACAGCTCATTCTTAAAAAAACAAACAGATGTTCTCTTAGCATAATTGGCCGAATAGTCAAAATGATCATTAGTCTTGGACTGTAGCGACTATTTTTATATTCGTACAAAAGCAATAAAACATTCACAGTGAGGAGCAGAGTAAAGTTAACGTGTCCTTTTATATTATCCAGTAAAAACATGGTAAAAGCAAAAATAAATAAAAAAAAAGTGCTAGGACTGCCGATTTTTGTTTATTCCTTTCACCAAACATAGAAAGAGAAAATGTTGCAATGCACCCCAATGTTGCATCAGTAAAAGCTCGTTTTACAAAAAAAAGAACACAAGGCCTCACACAGCTCTCCTGATGGAAAAAAGTTATAGATTTCATATTATGGTCACACAAAAAAAGTTTTAGTCTGACAGTGTCTGTAAAGACCCAAACTGACAGCTTCACAGATCTCTATGAAGCTGGCAATTTTGTTGGCTAAACTTGGAGTCAAACCAAACTTTGCATCTGTGATGAAAGCACAAAAAAGTGATTTGGAACAACTGCTGGCTTCCTCCTGCTTTCGTAGATATACAGTCTATATATGGGACTGGAAGACACAGTCGACTAAGTGACAAGTCCAGCTATTTAGACCCAATTTGGCTGTCACTTCCCAAAACATTTCTTATTAGTTTTGCACAATTTAGTGGATATATTATTACTGATGTAACTGTGAGTGATGCATCAATCTCTTCCAATAAAAATCTTGGTGTTTGGTGGATCTTGTTCTGGGTGCTACATTGAAGTCCCACCAAAATTTTACCAAAATGCTTGAATTGGAAAAAGTGATGGCAGAGCGTCAGAAACTGGGTCAATGCTAATATTTTAACCCATTTTGAAATTCAGCCTCTAGGACCAGGTCCAAAATGTGAAAAGAGAAAGGAGCAGTTAGAGCGGCCGCAGGATCAACCTTGTGAGCGGCTGAGCAGACAAGCCAACTTCAACTTCAACGATGCTAAGACATCTGCCCTAATTTAAAGAATACATGTGATGTATACAGAATGTAGCTACTTTTAATTTGAGGAAATCCGCATGCTACCATCATAGAGAATCAAAATTCTTTTAATAGTCATTCGTCAGCTCCTTAATCCCTCAGGATGACAACAATCTAAGTAAAAGAGCTCCAATTCGAGAAGAAAAGAAAGACGTGAAGTGTCACAAGGCTTCCCAACGACTCAAGATCTTCTAAATTGCTTTATAATGAGATTTGCACTTAAAAGAAGCTGGAAACACCATTAAATGCAAAATCCAAACATAACTATCTGACAGATGTCCTCTTACCAGGAAAAGCCAGCAAAAGCTCCTCCATCCATTTAACAAGATTACATGACATGACATTGGCTTGGACTGCAGACCCTTTGACCTCTCAGGTAGCCAAGAAAAAATCCGATATGCTAAATAGGATCTTCTCCTGAAGATACCGGTCGTGGGCTTGAGACCGGAATGATCTGAAGGGAAATGCTTTGAAATAATCTTGTATGGGAGGATGTCAGCGTTGCTCATCTCTTCTTTGATGTTGTAATTTTATGTAACAAGGGCAGAAGTATCTGACAAAATAATGAGTCTTCTATTGCAGAGGTCCCCAACTCCAGTCCTCAAGGCCCACCAACATGTCATGTTTTCAGGATTTCCTTCGTCTTGCCCAGGTAATAATTGCATCACCTGTGCAATGCAAAGGAAATCTTGAAAGCATGACCTGTTGGTGGGCCTTGAGGACTGGAGTTGGGAACCTCTGTTCTATTGGATTTATTTACTCATATTCAATGATGTTAGGGCTAGCAGAACGCACCAAATAATAAGACAGATAGAGTATGGTGCGTTCGCAGCCCGGGTTCCACCGTGCAGAGATGGAACCTGCTGCCAAGTAATGACGGACTATATGGCGGTACAAAGTGAATACACACATGGGCTAACATCACCCTGTGTGAAGGAAGCGAACCCTGTTACGTCACAGGGCCGTGGTACCGCACCAAGAGCGCAAGCAACGAGTCTCAGAACTCAATCCCAAGACACAGGATTTGAGTACATAGGTCCCCCCCTCCTTGGGCCTCACTACGCTCGAAGGCAGCAATGAGCTGTGGGGCCCGAATGTTTTCAGCAGGCTCCCAGGACCTGTCCTCTGGGCCATAACCCTTCCAATCCACCACATAGAACTTTTTACCACGTACCACCTTGCACCCCAAAATAGCGTTCACCTCGTAATCGTCTGTAGACGAACCCGATGTCCCGGCAGATGACTCGGAAAACCGGGACATGTATACGGGTTTCAAGAGGGACAAATGAAAGGTGTCGGTGATACCCAAGCGTGGAGGAAGGGCCAGACGGTAGACCACAGGGTTAACCTGTTCAAGGACCTTGAAGGGACCCAAGTAGCGAGGTGCAAACTTAGTGGACTCAACACGCAGCCTGATGTTACGGGCGGAGAGCCACACTAAGTCGCCAGGAGCAAAGGTCGGAGCGGGACGCCGATGAGCATCGGCGGAGGATCTCATTCTCTCCTTGGAGGCCCGAATGGCATCCTGAGTGTGGTCCCAAATGTCCCGTGCCTCCACAGCCCAGTCTGCCACCCTGGAGTCAGCAGAAGACACAGGCATGGGCACAGGGACACGCGGATGCTGGCCGTAATTTAGGAGGAATGGAGTCTGACCGGTGGAGTCGGCTACGGCGTTGTTAAGCGCAAACTCTGCCCACGGTAGCAAGGATGCCCAGTCATCCTGCCTGGCAGAAACAAAATGTCGTAAATATGTGACCAAGGTCTGGTTGGCCCTCTCTACCAACCCATTCATCTCGGGATGATATGCCGAAGAGAGATTCAACTCAATACAGAGTAGATGACAAAGCTCTCTCCAGAATCGAGACGCAAACTGGGGACCCCGGTCACTAACAATTTTGTCTGGCGTACCGTGTAGGCGAAAGATATGTTTGATGGACAAGACAGCCAACGCCCGTGCAGAAGGTAGCCGTGGAAGAGGCACCAAGTGCACCATTTTGGAAAAATGGTCGGTGATCACCCAGATAATGGTGCAGTTAGGAGACTTGGGTAAGCCCACCACAAAGTCCATCCCGACCATCTCCCAGGGCCTGTCCGCCACCGGCAGAGGGTAAAGCAAACCAGCTGGCCGTTGCTGAGGGGACTTGTTCTTGGCGCAAGAGACACACGCCCGAACATATTCTGCGACATCACGAGCCATATGCGGCCACCAGTATGTCCTCACCAGTAACTCAGATGTCCTTTTGGAACCAAAATATCCACCCACCCTGGAGAGTTCTCAAGCTCTCGGTGGGGACAATAAGCCGAGGCTCCTCTTCCTCCTCCGCAGATGACACAACGGAGCGAGAGAGAGCGTCGGCCCGAATGTTCTTCTCCCCAGAAAGAAAATGGAGGGCAAAATGAAACCGGGAGAAGAATAAGGACCATCTGGCCTGGCGAGAATTCAACCGCTGGGCTGTCTGCAGGTACACCAAATTTTTATGGTCTGTGAAGACTTGGAAGGGAAAACGTGCTCCCTCCAAGAGATGTCTCCACTCCGAGAAAGCCAACTTCATGGCTAGCAACTCCCTGTCCCCGATGGAATAATTCCTCTCTGCTGGTGAGAAGGTCTTAGAAAAGAAGAAGCAAGGATGCTTCCGACCTTGAGCATCCTTTTGGAAGAGGACTGCTCCAGCACCAACAGAAGAGGCATCCACCTCCATGATTAATGGCTTATCAACATCTGGGCGATGTAGGATGGGAGCGCTGGCGAAGTGTGACTTTATGGAGTTAAAGACAGGGATCTCTGTCACAAAGACAGGGATCGTCGAACGGTGTGCTGCCTACCTGGCGCTCGAGTCCGACACATCGCTGATCGGGTGGACAGATTATTGGGAGGGGCTGGTGAGGACCCAGCGGTCATGGTGCACATTGGCACTAATGACAAAGTTAGAGGTAGGTGGAAGGTCCTTAAAGATGATTTCAGGGAATTAGGCTGCAAGCTGAAAGCAAGGACCTCCAACGTGGTATTTTCCGAAATACTGCCGGTACCACGTGCCACGCCAGAGAGGCAACAGGAGATTAGGGAAGTTAATAAGTGGCTCAAGAATTGGTGTAGGAAAGAGGGGTTTGGGTTCCTGCAGAACTGGGCCGACTTCTCAGTTGGCTACAGGCTCTACGCTAGGGACGGGCTGCACCTCAATGGGGAGGGTGCAGCTGTGCTGGGGGAGAGAGTGTTTAAACTAGGAATTGGGGGGAGGGTATTCATTTTATAGGAGGGGAAGATAGTGCAGACAGAGTCCTGGGCACAAATAAGGAAGTTGGGGGTGGCGGTGGCATGGGGGGTGGGGTCAGAACAGTTAATAATTTAAGAAATAGAAGTACAGAGAGGAACATAAAGTGCATGTATACTAATGCCAGAAGCCTCGCCAACAAAATGGACGAATTAGAACTAATGTTGTTGGAGCATAATTATGACATGGTGGGGATATCTGAAACGTGGCTGGATGAGAGCCATGACTGGGCTGTTAACTTGCAGGGCTATAGCCTGTTCAGAAATGACCGTACAGATAAGCGAGGGGGAGGGGTGTGTCTATATGTAAAATCATCCTTAAAACCCATCCTGCGCGATAATATAGGTGAATTTAATGAAAATGTAGAATCCCTGTGGGTGGAGATAAGGGGAGGGGGAAAAAATAATAAATTACTGATAGGGGTTTGTTATAAATCTCCAAAAATAATGGAAGCAATGGAGAATATCCTCGTAAAGCAAATAGATGAAGCTGCGACTCAAGGAGAAGTCATTATTATGGGGGACTTCAACTACCCTGAAATAGATTGGGGAACAGAAACCTGCAGTTCCAGCAAAGGTAATCGGTTTTTGACAATTATGAGAGACAATTACCTTTCACAACTGGTTCAGGACCCAACAAGAAGGGGGGCACTGCTAGACCTAATATTAACCAACAGGCCAGACCGCATATCAAATATAAGGGTTGGGGGTTACTTGGGAAATAGCGATCACAAAATAATAAGTTTTCATGTATCCTTTAAAAAGATGTGTAGTAGAGGGGTTACAAGGACACTAAACTTCAGGAGGGCAAATTTCCAACGGATGAGAGAGGATCTTGGTGCAATTAACTGGGACAAAAAGAAAGCATTTAGAGAATTAAAGGAAGTAGGTAGTGAGGAGTAGTGTTGAGCGATACCTTCCGATATCGGAAAGTATCGGTATCGGTTTGGATCGGCCGATATTCAAAAAATATCGGATATCGCCGATACCGATACCCGATCCCAATGCAAGTCAATGGGACCAAAATATCGGAATTAAAATAAACCCTTTCTTTCCTTGTAGGTTCATTCTACCTGAAGGAAAACAACTAAGAATAATGTAGGATGTATGGGGGAGGTGGCGGAGACATTAAAGGCAATGAGGATTAGTCCAATCAAATAGAATAGCATGTTTTTTTTTTTTTTTTAAAGAAGTTCGGATTGAAAAAGATATTGAGTATGTAAATTTTTTTTATTTTGTCAGATATTGATGTTTCACTATTCCACGCCCTTCCCCTTCTTTTTTTTCTTTTTTTTTTTTTTCTTTTCCCACACTTTCATCTTCATCATCATCAGCATCCTTGACATCAACTTCTTCACCTTATTCATCTTCTTCTTCATCTTCTACCTATTTTTTTTTTTATTACATTCTTCATATTCATTTTCTTCAACTATTATTATTCTTCCTATTCTACATATTCTTTTTATTCCACTGTTATTATTCTTCCTATTCTACTTCTTCATCATATTCTCATTTGTGACAGGCATTCCCGTAGTTGTTATCTATAAAAGTTGGAAGATTACACCTTCCGTTCTGCCAGTCACAAAAGTTACATTTGTCCGCGTTCAGTTTGGCCTGCAGCATCAGGCTTTATCCAGGGGCACCATGAGGAGGAACGGACTCACCCCCATACACTGCTTAGTCTTCTTCTGCATATAATTTAGATAATATCTTTTGCTCTGATATTAAGTCTTATGCTTAATGTTCTTCTGCTCTTTGTTCTGCAGCCTCTTGTTCTTCTGCTTCTCGGTCTTCCATGTTGTCGTCTCCAGGGTCTTCGTCTCCAGTGTCGTCATCTCCGCCGTCGTCGTCTCAGCCGTCGTCGTCTCCGCCGTCGTCGTCGTCGTCGTCATCGGGGTGGTCTTCCGGATTGTCGACGTTAGGGTCTTCAACTTGGAAATGTAGCAGAAGGTACAAGAAGGCTGAGAAAATGCCAAGAACCAGCTGATGGAACTGGAACTCGGATGGCTACCCGAAGGTTCAAGAGCCTATGGAACTACCGAGGACCAGCTGACGTTACTGGAACCCGGTTACTAAGCAGGAGGTACCCGTGCTAAAAAGCACTACCAAGGACCGCCTGACATTGGTGGAACTTGGATACCCAGAAGGAGGCACCTAAGCCAAAGGCTCTGCCCGGAACCAGATGACGTTACTGGAACCAGGATGGGGAGCAGAAGGTACAAGAGCAAAAGACACTGCCGAGAACCAGCTGACGGTACTGGAACCCGGATGGGTAGCCGAATGTCCAAGAGCCAATGGAACTACCAAGGACCAGCTGACGTTACTGGAACCCGGTTACTAAGCAGGAGGTACCCGTGCCTGAAAGCACTACCAAGGACCACCTGACATTGGTGGAACTTGGATACCCAGAAGGAGGCACCTAAGCCAAAGGCTCTGCCCGGAACCAGCTGACGGTACTGGAACCAGGATGGGGAGCAGAAGGTACAAGAGCAAAAGACACTGCCGAGAACCAGCTGACGGTGCTGGAACCAGGTGGTGGACCCGAAGGCCCACAGGAGAGGAGAGAACAGCTAGGCCGCGAGGCAGCCGCAGTTACCGAACCCCAACAGTCCTACAGGGGGAGCTGGGCCTACTGGCACTACAGAACCAGCCTTGACTACCAGTTCACGCAGCCCACATAGGAAGCTCCTAAACTGGAGGCACCCTGGAGTTGGCTAACTCGACCGCCCCACGACGGGGCAAGCATAGGCGTCTCAGTGAAGTTGACACAACCCGGAAACAGCTGACGGTGCTGAAACCAGGCTTGGCACGAGGGAGTACCTGTGACAAGAACACTGCCGAGAACCAGCTGGCGGTGCTGGAACCCGGATGCGTTGCCCCAGTGTGCAAGAGCCAATGGCACGACCGAGGACCAGCTGACGGTGCTGGAACCCGGTTACTAAGCTGTAGGTGCCCGCGCTTAAAAGCACTACCAAGGACCGCCTGGCGTTGGCGGAACTCGGATACCCAGGAGGAGGCACCTAAGCCAAAGGCTCGGCCCGGAACCAGCTGACGGTGCTGGAACCAGGTGGTGGACCCGAAGGCCCACAGGAGAGGAGAGAACAGCTAGGCCGCGAGGCAGCCGCAGTTACCGAACCCCAACAGTCCTACAGGGGGAGCTGGGCCTACTGGCACTACAGAACCAGCCTTGACTACCAGTTCACGCAGCCCACATAGGAAGCTCCTAAACTGGAGGCACCCTGGAGTTGGCTAACTCGACCGCCCCACGACGGGGCAAGCATAGGCGTCTCAGTGAAGTTGACACAACCCGGAAACAGCTGACGGTGCTGAAACCAGGCTTGGCACGAGGGAGTACCTGTGACAAGAACACTGCCGAGAACCAGCTGGCGGTGCTGGAACCCGGATGCGTTGCCCCAGTGTGCAAGAGCCAATGGCACGACCGAGGACCAGCTGACGGTGCTGGAACCCGGTTACTAAGCTGTAGGTGCCCGCGCTTAAAAGCACTACCAAGGACCGCCTGGCGTTGGCGGAACTCGGATACCCAGGAGGAGGCACCTTAGCCAAAGGCTCGGCCCGGAACCAGCTGACGGTGCTGGAACCAGGTGGTGGACCCCAAGGCCCACAGGAGAGGAGAGAACAGCTAGGCCGCGAGGCAGCCGCAGTTACCGAACCCCAACAGTCCTACAGGGGGAGCTGGGCCTACTGGCACTACAGAACCAGCCTTGACTACCAGTTCACGCAGCCCACATAGGAAGCTCCTAAACTGGAGGCACCCTGGAGTTGGCTAACTCGACCGCCCCACGACGGGGCAAGCATAGGCGTCTCAGTGAAGTTGACACAACCCGGAAACAGCTGACGGTGCTGAAACCAGGCTTGGCACGAGGGAGTACCTGTGACAAGAACACTGCCGAGAACCAGCTGGCGGTGCTGGAACCCGGATGCGTTGCCCCAGTGTGCAAGAGCCAATGGCACGACCGAGGACCAGCTGACGGTGCTGGAACCCGGTTACTAAGCTGTAGGTGCCCGCGCTTAAAAGCACTACCAAGGACCGCCTGGCGTTGGCGGAACTCGGATACCCAGGAGGAGGCACCTAAGCCAAAGGCTCGGCCCGGAACCAGCTGACGGTGCTGGAACCAGGTGGTGGACCCGAAGGCCCACAGGAGAGGAGAGAACAGCTAGGCCGCGAGGCAGCCGCAGTTACCGAACCCCAACAGTCCTACAGGGGGAGCTGGGCCTACTGGCACTACAGAACCAGCCTTGACTACCAGTTCACGCAGCCCACATAGGAAGCTCCTAAACTGGAGGCACCCTGGAGTTGGCTAACTCGACCGCCCCACGACGGGGCAAGCATAGGCGTCTCAGTGAAGTTGACACAACCCGGAAACAGCTGACGGTGCTGAAACCAGGCTTGGCACGAGGGAGTACCTGTGACAAGAACACTGCCGAGAACCAGCTGGCGGTGCTGGAACCCGGATGCGTTGCCCCAGTGTGCAAGAGCCAATGGCACGACCGAGGACCAGCTGACGGTGCTGGAACCCGGTTACTAAGCTGTAGGTGCCCGCGCTTAAAAGCACTACCAAGGACCGCCTGGCGTTGGCGGAACTCGGATACCCAGGAGGAGGCACCTAAGCCAAAGGCTCGGCCCGGAACCAGCTGACGGTGCTGGAACCAGGTGGTGGACCCGAAGGCCCACAGGAGAGGAGAGAACAGCTAGGCCGCGAGGCAGCCGCAGTTACCGAACCCCAACAGTCCTACAGGGGGAGCTGGGCCTACTGGCACTACAGAACCAGCCTTGACTACCAGTTCACGCAGCCCACATAGGAAGCTCCTAAACTGGAGGCACCCTGGAGTTGGCTAACTCGACCGCCCCACGACGGGGCAAGCATAGGCGTCTCAGTGAAGTTGACACAACCCGGAAACAGCTGACGGTGCTGAAACCAGGCTTGGCACGAGGGAGTACCTGTGACAAGAACACTGCCGAGAACCAGCTGGCGGTGCTGGAACCCGGATGCGTTGCCCCAGTGTGCAAGAGCCAATGGCACGACCGAGGACCAGCTGACGGTGCTGGAACCCGGTTACTAAGCTGTAGGTGCCCGCGCTTAAAAGCACTACCAAGGACCGCCTGGCGTTGGCGGAACTCGGATACCCAGGAGGAGGCACCTAAGCCAAAGGCTCGGCCCGGAACCAGCTGACGGTGCTGGAACCAGGTGGTGGACCCGAAGGCCCACAGGAGAGGAGAGAACAGCTAGGCCGCGAGGCAGCCGCAGTTACCGAACCCCAACAGTCCTACAGGGGGAGCTGGGCCTACTGGCACTACAGAACCAGCCTTGACTACCAGTTCACGCAGCCCACATAGGAAGCTCCTAAACTGGAGGCACCCTGGAGTTGGCTAACTCGACCGCCCCACGACGGGGCAAGCATAGGCGTCTCAGTGAAGTTGACACAACCCGGAAACAGCTGACGGTGCTGAAACCAGGCTTGGCACGAGGGAGTACCTGTGACAAGAACACTGCCGAGAACCAGCTGGCGGTGCTGGAACCCGGATGCGTTGCCCCAGTGTGCAAGAGCCAATGGCACGACCGAGGACCAGCTGACGGTGCTGGAACCCGGTTACTAAGCTGTAGGTGCCCGCGCTTAAAAGCACTACCAAGGACCGCCTGGCGTTGGCGGAACTCGGATACCCAGGAGGAGGCACCTAAGCCAAAGGCTCGGCCCGGAACCAGCTGACGGTGCTGGAACCAGGTGGTGGACCCGAAGGCCCACAGGAGAGGAGAGAACAGCTAGGCCGCGAGGCAGCCGCAGTTACCGAACCCCAACAGTCCTACAGGGGGAGCTGGGCCTACTGGCACTACAGAACCAGCCTTGACTACCAGTTCACGCAGCCCACATAGGAAGCTCCTAAACTGGAGGCACCCTGGAGTTGGCTAACTCGACCGCCCCACGACGGGGCAAGCATAGGCGTCTCAGTGAAGTTGACACAACCCGGAAACAGCTGACGGTGCTGAAACCAGGCTTGGCACGAGGGAGTACCTGTGACAAGAACACTGCCGAGAACCAGCTGGCGGTGCTGGAACCCGGATGCGTTGCCCCAGTGTGCAAGAGCCAATGGCACGACCGAGGACCAGCTGACGGTGCTGGAACCCGGTTACTAAGCTGTAGGTGCCCGCGCTTAAAAGCACTACCAAGGACCGCCTGGCGTTGGCGGAACTCGGATACCCAGGAGGAGGCACCTAAGCCAAAGGCTCGGCCCGGAACCAGCTGACGGTGCTGGAACCAGGTGGTGGACCCGAAGGCCCACAGGAGAGGAGAGAACAGCTAGGCCGCGAGGCAGCCGCAGTTACCGAACCCCAACAGTCCTACAGGGGGAGCTGGGCCTACTGGCACTACAGAACCAGCCTTGACTACCAGTTCACGCAGCCCACATAGGAAGCTCCTAAACTGGAGGCACCCTGGAGTTGGCTAACTCGACCGCCCCACGACGGGGCAAGCATAGGCGTCTCAGTGAAGTTGACACAACCCGGAAACAGCTGACGGTGCTGAAACCAGGCTTGGCACGAGGGAGTACCTGTGACAAGAACACTGCCGAGAACCAGCTGGCGGTGCTGGAACCCGGATGCGTTGCCCCAGTGTGCAAGAGCCAATGGCACGACCGAGGACCAGCTGACGGTGCTGGAACCCGGTTACTAAGCTGTAGGTGCCCGCGCTTAAAAGCACTACCAAGGACCGCCTGGCGTTGGCGGAACTCGGATACCCAGGAGGAGGCACCTAAGCCAAAGGCTCGGCCCGGAACCAGCTGACGGTGCTGGAACCAGGTGGTGGACCCGAAGGCCCACAGGAGAGGAGAGAACAGCTAGGCCGCGAGGCAGCCGCAGTTACCGAACCCCAACAGTCCTACAGGGGGAGCTGGGCCTACTGGCACTACAGAACCAGCCTTGACTACCAGTTCACGCAGCCCACATAGGAAGCTCCTAAACTGGAGGCACCCTGGAGTTGGCTAACTCGACCGCCCCACGACGGGGCAAGCATAGGCGTCTCAGTGAAGTTGACACAACCCGGAAACAGCTGACGGTGCTGAAACCAGGCTTGGCACGAGGGAGTACCTGTGACAAGAACACTGCCGAGAACCAGCTGGCGGTGCTGGAACCCGGATGCGTTGCCCCAGTGTGCAAGAGCCAATGGCACGACCGAGGACCAGCTGACGGTGCTGGAACCCGGTTACTAAGCTGTAGGTGCCCGCGCTTAAAAGCACTACCAAGGACCGCCTGGCGTTGGCGGAACTCGGATACCCAGGAGGAGGCACCTAAGCCAAAGGCTCGGCCCGGAACCAGCTGACGGTGCTGGAACCAGGTGGTGGACCCGAAGGCCCACAGGAGAGGAGAGAACAGCTAGGCCGCGAGGCAGCCGCAGTTACCGAACCCCAACAGTCCTACAGGGGGAGCTGGGCCTACTGGCACTACAGAACCAGCCTTGACTACCAGTTCACGCAGCCCACATAGGAAGCTCCTAAACTGGAGGCACCCTGGAGTTGGCTAACTCGACCGCCCCACGACGGGGCAAGCATAGGCGTCTCAGTGAAGTTGACACAACCCGGAAACAGCTGACGGTGCTGAAACCAGGCTTGGCACGAGGGAGTACCTGTGACAAGAACACTGCCGAGAACCAGCTGGCGGTGCTGGAACCCGGATGCGTTGCCCCAGTGTGCAAGAGCCAATGGCACGACCGAGGACCAGCTGACGGTGCTGGAACCCGGTTACTAAGCTGTAGGTGCCCGCGCTTAAAAGCACTACCAAGGACCGCCTGGCGTTGGCGGAACTCGGATACCCAGGAGGAGGCACCTAAGCCAAAGGCTCGGCCCGGAACCAGCTGACGGTGCTGGAACCAGGTGGTGGACCCGAAGGCCCACAGGAGAGGAGAGAACAGCTAGGCCGCGAGGCAGCCGCAGTTACCGAACCCCAACAGTCCTACAGGGGGAGCTGGGCCTACTGGCACTACAGAACCAGCCTTGACTACCAGTTCACGCAGCCCACATAGGAAGCTCCTAAACTGGAGGCACCCTGGAGTTGGCTAACTCGACCGCCCCACGACGGGGCAAGCATAGGCGTCTCAGTGAAGTTGACACAACCCGGAAACAGCTGACGGTGCTGAAACCAGGCTTGGCACGAGGGAGTACCTGTGACAAGAACACTGCCGAGAACCAGCTGGCGGTGCTGGAACCCGGATGCGTTGCCCCAGTGTGCAAGAGCCAATGGCACGACCGAGGACCAGCTGACGGTGCTGGAACCCGGTTACTAAGCTGTAGGTGCCCGCGCTTAAAAGCACTACCAAGGACCGCCTGGCGTTGGCGGAACTCGGATACCCAGGAGGAGGCACCTAAGCCAAAGGCTCGGCCCGGAACCAGCTGACGGTGCTGGAACCAGGTGGTGGACCCGAAGGCCCACAGGAGAGGAGAGAACAGCTAGGCCGCGAGGCAGCCGCAGTTACCGAACCCCAACAGTCCTACAGGGGGAGCTGGGCCTACTGGCACTACAGAACCAGCCTTGACTACCAGTTCACGCAGCCCACATAGGAAGCTCCTAAACTGGAGGCACCCTGGAGTTGGCTAACTCGACCGCCCCACGACAGGGCAAGCATAGGCGTCTCAGTGAAGTTGACACAACCCGGAAACAGCTGACGGTGCTGAAACCAGGCTTGGCACGAGGGAGTACCTGTGACAAGAACACTGCCGAGAACCAGCTGGCGGTGCTGGAACCCGGATGCGTTGCCCCAGTGTGCAAGAGCCAATGGCACGACCGAGGACCAGCTGACGGTGCTGGAACCCGGTTACTAAGCTGTAGGTGCCCGCGCTTAAAAGCACTACCAAGGACCGCCTGGCGTTGGCGGAACTCGGATACCCAGGAGGAGGCACCTAAGCCAAAGGCTCGGCCCGGAACCAGCTGACGGTGCTGGAACCAGGTGGTGGACCCGAAGGCCCACAGGAGAGGAGAGAACAGCTAGGCCGCGAGGCAGCCGCAGTTACCGAACCCCAACAGTCCTACAGGGGGAGCTGGGCCTACTGGCACTACAGAACCAGCCTTGACTACCAGTTCACGCAGCCCACATAGGAAGCTCCTAAACTGGAGGCACCCTGGAGTTGGCTAACTCGACCGCCCCACGACGGGGCAAGCATAGGCGTCTCAGTGAAGTTGACACAACCCGGAAACAGCTGACGGTGCTGAAACCAGGCTTGGCACGAGGGAGTACCTGTGACAAGAACACTGCCGAGAACCAGCTGGCGGTGCTGGAACCCGGATGCGTTGCCCCAGTGTGCAAGAGCCAATGGCACGACCGAGGACCAGCTGACGGTGCTGGAACCCGGTTACTAAGCTGTAGGTGCCCGCGCTTAAAAGCACTACCAAGGACCGCCTGGCGTTGGCGGAACTCGGATACCCAGGAGGAGGCACCTAAGCCAAAGGCTCGGCCCGGAACCAGCTGACGGTGCTGGAACCAGGTGGTGGACCCGAAGGCCCACAGGAGAGGAGAGAACAGCTAGGCCGCGAGGCAGCCGCAGTTACCGAACCCCAACAGTCCTACAGGGGGAGCTGGGCCTACTGGCACTACAGAACCAGCCTTGACTACCAGTTCACGCAGCCCACATAGGAAGCTCCTAAACTGGAGGCACCCTGGAGTTGGCTAACTTGACCGCCCCACGACGGGGCAAGCATAGGCGTCTCAGTGAAGTTGACACAACCCGGAAACAGCTGACGGTGCTGAAACCAGGCTTGGCACGAGGGAGTACCTGTGACAAGAACACTGCCGAGAACCAGCTGGCGGTGCTGGAACCCGGATGCGTTGCCCCAGTGTGCAAGAGCCAATGGCACGACCGAGGACCAGCTGACGGTGCTGGAACCCGGTTACTAAGCTGTAGGTGCCCGCGCTTAAAAGCACTACCAAGGACCGCCTGGCGTTGGCGGAACTCGGATACCCAGGAGGAGGCACCTAAGCCAAAGGCTCGGCCCGGAACCAGCTGACGGTGCTGGAACCAGGTGGTGGACCCGAAGGCCCACAGGAGAGGAGAGAACAGCTAGGCCGCGAGGCAGCCGCAGTTACCGAACCCCAACAGTCCTACAGGGGGAGCTGGGCCTACTGGCACTACAGAACCAGCCTTGACTACCAGTTCACGCAGCCCACATAGGAAGCTCCTAAACTGGAGGCACCCTGGAGTTGGCTAACTCGACCGCCCCACGACGGGGCAAGCATAGGCGTCTCAGTGAAGTTGACACAACCCGGAAACAGCTGACGGTGCTGAAACCAGGCTTGGCACGAGGGAGTACCTGTGACAAGAACACTGCCGAGAACCAGCTGGCGGTGCTGGAACCCGGATGCGTTGCCCCAGTGTGCAAGAGCCAATGGCACGACCGAGGACCAGCTGACGGTGCTGGAACCCGGTTACTAAGCTGTAGGTGCCCGCGCTTAAAAGCACTACCAAGGACCGCCTGGCGTTGGCGGAACTCGGATACCCAGGAGGAGGCACCTAAGCCAAAGGCTCGGCCCGGAACCAGCTGACGGTGCTGGAACCAGGTGGTGGACCCGAAGGCCCACAGGAGAGGAGAGAACAGCTAGGCCGCGAGGCAGCCGCAGTTACCGAACCCCAACAGTCCTACAGGGGGAGCTGGGCCTACTGGCACTACAGAACCAGCCTTGACTACCAGTTCACGCAGCCCACATAGGAAGCTCCTAAACTGGAGGCACCCTGGAGTTGGCTAACTCGACCGCCCCACGACGGGGCAAGCATAGGCGTCTCAGTGAAGTTGACACAACCCGGAAACAGCTGACGGTGCTGAAACCAGGCTTGGCACGAGGGAGTACCTGTGACAAGAACACTGCCGAGAACCAGCTGGCGGTGCTGGAACCCGGATGCGTTGCCCCAGTGTGCAAGAGCCAATGGCACGACCGAGGACCAGCTGACGGTGCTGGAACCCGGTTACTAAGCTGTAGGTGCCCGCGCTTAAAAGCACTACCAAGGACCGCCTGGCGTTGGCGGAACTCGGATACCCAGGAGGAGGCACCTAAGCCAAAGGCTCGGCCCGGAACCAGCTGACGGTGCTGGAACCAGGTGGTGGACCCGAAGGCCCACAGGAGAGGAGAGAACAGCTAGGCCGCGAGGCAGCCGCAGTTACCGAACCCCAACAGTCCTACAGGGGGAGCTGGGCCTACTGGCACTACAGAACCAGCCTTGACTACCAGTTCACGCAGCCCACATAGGAAGCTCCTAAACTGGAGGCACCCTGGAGTTGGCTAACTCGACCGCCCCACGACGGGGCAAGCATAGGCGTCTCAGTGAAGTTGACACAACCCGGAAACAGCTGACGGTGCTGAAACCAGGCTTGGCACGAGGGAGTACCTGTGACAAGAACACTGCCGAGAACCAGCTGGCGGTGCTGGAACCCGGATGCGTTGCCCCAGTGTGCAAGAGCCAATGGCACGACCGAGGACCAGCTGACGGTGCTGGAACCCGGTTACTAAGCTGTAGGTGCCCGCGCTTAAAAGCACTACCAAGGACCGCCTGGCGTTGGCGGAACTCGGATACCCAGGAGGAGGCACCTAAGCCAAAGGCTCGGCCCGGAACCAGCTGACGGTGCTGGAACCAGGTGGTGGACCCGAAGGCCCACAGGAGAGGAGAGAACAGCTAGGCCGCGAGGCAGCCGCAGTTACCGAACCCCAACAGTCCTACAGGGGGAGCTGGGCCTACTGGCACTACAGAACCAGCCTTGACTACCAGTTCACGCAGCCCACATAGGAAGCTCCTAAACTGGAGGCACCCTGGAGTTGGCTAACTCGACCGCCCCACGACGGGGCAAGCATAGGCGTCTCAGTGAAGTTGACACAACCCGGAAACAGCTGACGGTGCTGAAACCAGGCTTGGCACGAGGGAGTACCTGTGACAAGAACACTGCCGAGAACCAGCTGGCGGTGCTGGAACCCGGATGCGTTGCCCCAGTGTGCAAGAGCCAATGGCACGACCGAGGACCAGCTGACGGTGCTGGAACCCGGTTACTAAGCTGTAGGTGCCCGCGCTTAAAAGCACTACCAAGGACCGCCTGGCGTTGGCGGAACTCGGATACCCAGGAGGAGGCACCTTAGCCAAAGGCTCGGCCCGGAACCAGCTGACGGTGCTGGAACCAGGTGGTGGACCCCAAGGCCCACAGGAGAGGAGAGAACAGCTAGGCCGCGAGGCAGCCGCAGTTACCGAACCCCAACAGTCCTACAGGGGGAGCTGGGCCTACTGGCACTACAGAACCAGCCTTGACTACCAGTTCACGCAGCCCACATAGGAAGCTCCTAAACTGGAGGCACCCTGGAGTTGGCTAACTCGACCGCCCCACGACGGGGCAAGCATAGGCGTCTCAGTGAAGTTGACACAACCCGGAAACAGCTGACGGTGCTGAAACCAGGCTTGGCACGAGGGAGTACCTGTGACAAGAACACTGCCGAGAACCAGCTGGCGGTGCTGGAACCCGGATGCGTTGCCTTGCCTATTAAAGATTGTCTTCCTAGAGCCCCAACTAGCGGTGTTGGAGCAAAGGGTAAGCAGGGGGAGATGAGTGTAGGCCGAAGCCTGCACTGGAGGCAGCTTTGTGTCTGCGTTGCGTTTGCAGGACACTTTGCCGGCTACACACTGGGGGAACAGCTGGCGTTGCTGAACCCCACTAACACAATGGCGTGTGTTTTTATCTGTGCAGCTAGCACTTGCGGGCAAAAACTTGCGATGTTAGAGCCCGTGTTGAAGCAGGAGGAGGAGGAGAGGAGCAGAGTGTAGGCCGAAGCCTAGTTGAACCAATTTCAAAGGAAGCCTTTAACCCCCCCCTCAGGTGTTACAAAGTACAAGAGACACACCTTGTGCAGTATTAATGCTGCACAAGTGAAAGGTTGCTCTATTAATTTGTCTACTTGCACACGCTGAATGAAAGACATACACAATTTACCCCATTCTACAGTAAAACTGTAGTGGATGCGTGACTTGGTTTTTTGATGAGACGCAGCACAGGTGTCCAAAATAACGCCTTGGTGCTTGGCGCAGCTTCCTGAGCGTTGTTATTTGCTGTACAGGAGTCTGCGCTCTTGTGTTATCCCTTGGCAATGCCCTGTTAGCGCTGCCCATCTTATGACCTCATTTCATGTTGGCCGTTGCGGTTAACGATGGCCATAAATCCCAGACCCACAGTGGCTTTTCCTAAAGTCACACTGCGGTGCTGGGATTCGTGGCCTTGAGCAGTAAATATTTTGGCCGCTCACACACGTCCTTACACCTGCTTCAGACTGGGCGGCCTCTGCTGATCCCTTCTCGCATGCCGCGGCCATGAGGCTGCACAGTCTGAAGAAGGCGGAAGGAGATGAGTTAAGACAGGCGAAGATATGCACTGCTCGTGCCCATCAATCACACCCTCGCAGTCAAAATAATTAAGACAACGAGGAGCATTTTATTCAGGCAGGGCGGACGAACAGGCGCAAGTAGCCAACCAATGATGTCAGAAGACGGGAAGCGCTACCAAGGGGGGTGCTGCGTATCATTAGAAAGGAAAGTCACACCTCAGGGACAGTGGAATGGTCTCAAAGAGACACATTTTGTACGTGTTGAGTTCCACGTGGGCAAGGAGAAAACGTCAGCCACCTTGTCCAAATGCAGCAGTACTGCTGTACAAGGTGGCTGTTATACATAGAAACACCTGGGGGGGTGGGGGGCAGGCTCCCTTCAATTTCAGTTCATGTGCCTGCGTGGCGTTTGCAGGTCACGTTGCAAGCTACACAGCAGGGGAACAGCTGGCGTTGCTGAACCCCACTGACACATTGACTGGTGTTTTTCTCTGTGCAGATTGCATGTCCGGGCAAAAACTAGCGGTGTTAGAGCCCAGGGTCAGCAGGAGGAGGAGGAGAGGAGCAAAGTGTAGGCCGAAGCCTGCACTGGTGGCAGCTTTTGGTCGGTTGTGCCAGCGTGGCTTGTGCTGGACACGATGCCGGCTACACAGCGGGGGAACAGCTGGCGGTGCTGAACCACACTAACACATTGGCTGGTGTTTTTCTCTGTGCAGCTAGCATGTCCGGGCAGAAACTGGCGTTGTTTGAGCCCAGGGTCAGCAGGAGGAGGAGAGGAGCAAAGTGTAGGCCGAAGCCTGCACTGGTGGCAGCTTTTGTTCTGTTGTGCCAGCGTGGCTTGTGCTGGACACGTTGCCGACTACACAGCAGGGGAACAGCTGGCGGTGCTGAACCCCACTAACACATTGGCTGGTGTTTTTCTCTGTGCAGCTAGCATTTCCGGGCAAAAACTAGCGGTGTTTGAGCCCAGGGTCAGCAGGAGGAGTAGAGGAGCAGAGTGTAGGCCGAAGCCTAGTTGAACCAATTTCAAAGGTTACCTTTAACCCCCCCCTCAGGTGTTGCAAGGTACAAGAGCCACACCTTGAACAGCATTAATGATGCACAAGTCAAAGGTTGCTCTATTTAATTTTGCTCCTTGCACACGCTGAATTAAACACGTACACTATTTAGCCCATTATACTGTCAAACAGTTGTGGAGGCGTGACTTGTCTTTTTAACGAGACGCAGCACAGGTGTCAAAATTTGCACCTAGGTACTGGGCGCAGATTCCTGAGCGTTGTTATTTGCTGTACAGGAGTCTGCGCTCTTGTGTTATCCCTTGGCAATACCCTGTTAGTGCAGGCCGTCTCATGACCTCATTTCATGTTGGCCGGTGCGGTTAACGATGGCCATAAATCCCAGACCCACAGTGGCTTTTCCTAAAGTCACACTGCGGTGCTGGGATTCGTGGCCTTGTGCAGTAAATATGTTCGCCGCTCACACATGTCCTTACACCTGCTTCAGACTGGGCGGCCTCAGCTGATCCCTTATCGCATGCCGCGGCCATGAGGCCGCACAGTCAGAAGAAGGCGGAAGGAGGGGAGTGAAAACAGGGGAACATATGCACTGCTCGTGCCCATCAATCACACCCTCGCAGTCAAAATATATGAGACAACGGGGGGCGTTGTGTCGGGCAGGGGGGACGCACAGGCACAGCCAGCCAACCAATGATGTCAGGAGACGGGCAGCGCTAACAATGGGGGTGCTGCGTGTCATTACAAAGGAAAGTCACACCTCAGGGACATTGTAATGGTCTCTAATGAGACACATTTTTTACGTGTTGAGTTCCACGTGGGCAAGGAGAAAAAGTCAGCCACCTCGTACAAATGCAGCAGTACTGCTGTACAAGGTGGCTGATATACATAGAAACACCTGTGGGTGGGGGGCAGGCTCCCTTCAATTTCAGTTCATGTGCCTGCGTGGCGTTTGCAGGTCACGTTGCAAGCTGCACAGCAGGGGAACAGCTGGCGGTGCTGAACCCCACTAACACATTGGCTGGTGTTTTTCTCTGTGCAGCTAGCATGTCCGGGCAGAAACTGGCGTTGTTTGAGCCCAGGGTCAGCAGGAGGAGGAGAGGAGCAAAGTGTAGGCCGAAGCCTGCACTGGTGGCAGCTTTTGTTCTGTTGTGCCAGCGTGGCTTGTGCTGGACACGTTGCCGACTACACAGCAGGGGAACAGCTGGCGGTGCTGAACCCCACTAACACATTGGCTGGTGTTTTTCTCTGTGCAGCTAGCATTTCCGGGCAAAAACTAGCGGTGTTTGAGCCCAGGGTCAGCAGGAGGAGTAGAGGAGCAGAGTGTAGGCCGAAGCCTAGTTGAACCAATTTCAAAGGTTACCTTTAACCCCCCCCTCAGGTGTTGCAAGGTACAAGAGCCACACCTTGAACAGCATTAATGATGCACAAGTCAAAGGTTGCTCTATTTAATTTTGCTCCTTGCACACGCTGAATTAAACACGTACACTATTTAGCCCATTATACTGTCAAACAGTAGTGGAGGCGTGACTACTAGTCTTTTTAAGGAGACGCAGCACAGGTGTACAAATTTACACCTAGGTGCTGTGCGCAGATTCCTTACCGTTGTTATTTGCAGTACAGGAAACTGCGCTCTTGTGTTATCCCTTGGCAATACCCTGTTAGTGCAGGCCGTCTCATGACCTCATTTCATGTTGGCCGGTGCGGTTAACGATGGCCATAAATCCCAGACCCACAGTGGCTTTTCCTAAAGTCACACTGCGGTGCTGGGATTCGTGGCCTTGTGCAGTAAATATGTTCGCCGCTCACACATGTCCTTACACCTGCTTCAGACTGGGCGGCCTCAGCTGATCCCTTATCGCATGCCGCGGCCATGAGGCCGCACAGTCAGAAGAAGGCGGAAGGAGGGGAGTGAAAACAGGGGAACATATGCACTGCTCGTGCCCATCAATCACACCCTCGCAGTCAAAATATATGAGACAACGGGGGGCGTTGTGTCGGGCAGGGGGGACGCACAGGCACAGCCAGCCAACCAATGATGTCAGGAGACGGGCAGCGCTAACAATGGGGGTGCTGCGTGTCATTAAAAAGGAAAGTCACACCTCAGGGACATTGTAATGGTCTGTAATGAGACACATTTTGTACTTGTTGAGTTCCACGTGTGCAAGGAGAAAAAGTCAGCCACCTTGTCCAAATGCAGCAGTACTGCTGTACAAGGTGGCTGTTATACATAGAAACACCTGGGGGGGTGGGGGGCAGGCTCCCTTCAATTTCAGTTCATGTGCCTGCGTGGCGTTTGCAGGTCACGTTGCAAGCTACACAGCAGGGGAACAGCTGGCGTTGCTGAACCCCACTGACACATTGACTGGTGTTTTTCTCTGTGCAGATTGCATGTCCGGGCAAAAACTAGCGGTGTTAGAGCCCAGGGTCAGCAGGAGGAGGAGGAGAGGAGCAAAGTGTAGGCCGAAGCCTGCACTGGTGGCAGCTTTTGGTCGGTTGTGCCAGCGTGGCTTGTGCTGGACACGATGCCGGCTACACAGCGGGGGAACAGCTGGCGGTGCTGAACCACACTAACACATTGGCTGGTGTTTTTCTCTGTGCAGCTAGCATGTCCGGGCAGAAACTGGCGTTGTTTGAGCCCAGGGTCAGCAGGAGGAGGAGAGGAGCAAAGTGTAGGCCGAAGCCTGCACTGGTGGCAGCTTTTGTTCTGTTGTGCCAGCGTGGCTTGTGCTGGACACGTTGCCGACTACACAGCAGGGGAACAGCTGGCGGTGCTGAACCCCACTAACACATTGGCTGGTGTTTTTCTCTGTGCAGCTAGCATTTCCGGGCAAAAACTAGCGGTGTTTGAGCCCAGGGTCAGCAGGAGGAGTAGAGGAGCAGAGTGTAGGCCGAAGCCTAGTTGAACCAATTTCAAAGGTTACCTTTAACCCCCCCCTCAGGTGTTGCAAGGTACAAGAGCCACACCTTGAACAGCATTAATGATGCACAAGTCAAAGGTTGCTCTATTTAATTTTGCTCCTTGCACACGCTGAATTAAACACGTACACTATTTAGCCCATTATACTGTCAAACAGTAGTGGAGGCGTGACTTGTCTTTTTAACGAGACGCAGCACAGGTGTCAAAATTTGCACCTAGGTACTGGGCGCAGATTCCTGAGCGTTGTTATTTGCTGTACAGGAGTCTGCGCTATTGTGATCCCTTGGCCATGCGCTGTGAGCGCTTCCTGTCTTCTGACCTCATTTCATGTCGGCCGTTGCGGTTAGCGATGGACATGAATCCCAGACCCACAGTGTGTTTTTAAAAAATCACACTGCGGTGCTGGGATTCGTGCCCTGGTGCACTAAATATGTTTGCCGCTCACACATGTCCTTACACCTGCTTCAGACTGGGCGGCCTCATCTGATCCCTTATCGCCTGCCGCGGCCATGAGGACACCCAGTCTGAAGAAGGCGGAAGGAGATGAGTGAACACAGGCAAACATATGCACTGCACATGCCCATCAATCACACCCTCGCTGTCCAAAAAAATAAGACACCGAGGGCCGTTGTTTCGAGCAGGGGAGATGCACAGGCGCAGCCAGCTAACCAATGATGTCAAAAGACGGGCAGCGCTAACAAGGGTGGTGCTGCGTGTCATTACAAAGGAAAGTCACACCTCAGGGACATTGTAATGGTCTCTAATGAGACACATTTTGTACGTGTTGAGTTCCACGTGGGCAAGGAGAAAAAGTCAGCCACCTCGTACAAATGCAGCAGTACTGCTGTACAAGGTGGCTGATATACATAGAAACACCTGTGGGTGGGGGGCAGGCTCCCTTCAATTTCAGTTCATGTGCCTGCGTGGCGTTTGCAGGTCACGTTGCAAGCTACACAGCAGGGGAACAGCTGGCGTTGCTGAACCCCACTGACACATTGACTGGTGTTTTTCTCTGTGCAGATTGCATGTCCGGGCAAAAACTAGCGGTGTTAGAGCCCAGGGTCAGCAGGAGGAGGAGGAGAGGAGCAAAGTGTAGGCCGAAGCCTGCACTGGTGGCAGCTTTTGGTCGGTTGTGCCAGCGTGGCTTGTGCTGGACACGATGCCGGCTACACAGCGGGGGAACAGCAGGCGGTGCTGAACCCCACTAACACATTGGCTGGTGTTTTTCTCTGTGCAGCTAGCATGTCCGGGCAGAAACTGGCGTTGTTTGAGCCCAGGGTCAGCAGGAGGAGGAGAGGAGCAAAGTGTAGGCCGAAGCCTGCACTGGTGGCAGCTTTTGTTCTGTTGTGCCAGCGTGGCTTGTGCTGGACACGTTGCCGACTACACAGCAGGGGAACAGCTGGCGGTGCTGAACCCCACTAACACATTGGCTGGTGTTTTTCTCTGTGCAGCTAGCATTTCCGGGCAAAAACTAGCGGTGTTTGAGCCCAGGGTCAGCAGGAGGAGGAGAGGAGCAGAGTGTAGGCCGAAGCCTAGTTGAACCAATTTCAAAGGTTACCTTTAACCCCCCCCTCAGGTGTTGCAAGGTACAAGAGCCACACCTTGAACAGCATTAATGATGCACAAGTCAAAGGTTGCTCTATTTAATTTTGCTCCTTGCACACGCTGAATTAAACACGTACACTATTTAGCCCATTATACTGTCAAACAGTAGTGGAGGCGTGACTTGTCTTTTTAACGAGACGCAGCACAGGTGTCAAAATTTGCACCTAGGTACTGGGCGCAGATTCCTGAGCGTTGTTATTTGCTGTACAGGAGTCTGCGCTATTGTGATCCCTTGGCCATGCGCTGTGAGCGCTTCCTGTCTTCTGACCTCATTTCATGTCGGCCGTTGCGGTTAGCGATGGACATGAATCCCAGACCCACAGTGTGTTTTTAAAAAATCACACTGCGGTGCTGGGATTCGTGCCCTGGTGCACTAAATATGTTTGCCGCTCACACATGTCCTTACACCTGCTTCAGACTGGGCGGCCTCATCTGATCCCTTATCGCCTGCCGCGGCCATGAGGACACCCAGTCTGAAGAAGGCGGAAGGAGATGAGTGAACACAGGCAAACATATGCACTGCACATGCCCATCAATCACACCCTCGCTGTCCAAAAAAATAAGACACCGAGGGCCGTTGTTTCGAGCAGGGGAGATGCACAGGCGCAGCCAGCTAACCAATGATGTCAAAAGACGGGCAGCGCTAACAAGGGTGGTGCTGCGTGTCATTACAAAGGAAAGTCACACCTCAGGGACATTGTAATGGTCTCTAATGAGACACATTTTGTACGTGTTGAGTTCCACGTGGGCAAGGAGAAAAAGTCAGCCACCTCGTACAAATGCAGCAGTACTGCTGTACAAGGTGGCTGATATACATAGAAACACCTGTGGGTGGGGGGCAGGCTCCCTTCAATTTCAGTTCATGTGCCTGCGTGGCGTTTGCAGGTCACGTTGCAAGCTACACAGCAGGGGAACAACTGGCGTTGCTGAACCCCACTGACACATTGACTGGTGTTTTTCTCTGTGCAGATTGCATGTCCGGGCAAAAACTAGCGGTGTTAGAGCCCAGGGTCAGCAGGAGGAGGAGGAGAGGAGCAAAGTGTAGGCCGAAGCCTGCACTGGTGGCAGCTTTTGGTCGGTTGTGCCAGCGTGGCTTGTGCTGGACACGATGCCGGCTACACAGCGGGGGAACAGCAGGCGGTGCTGAACCCCACTAACACATTGGCTGCTGTTTTTCTCTGTGCAGCTAGCATGTCCGGGCAGAAACTGGCGTTGTTTGAGCCCAGGGTCAGCAGGAGGAGGAGAGGAGCAAAGTGTAGGCCGAAGCCTGCACTGGTGGCAGCTTTTGGTCGGTTGTGCCAGCGTGGCTTGTGCTGGACACGTTGCCGACTACACAGCAGGGGAACAGCTGGCGGTGCTGAACCCCACTAACACATTGGCTGGTGTTTTTCTCTGTGCAGCTAGCATTTCCGGGCAAAAACTAGCGGTGTTTGAGCCCAGGGTCAGCAGGAGGAGGAGAGGAGCAGAGTGTAGGCCGAAGCCTAGTTGAACCAATTTCAAAGGTTACCTTTAACCCCCCCCTCAGGTGTTGCAAGGTACAAGAGCCACACCTTGTGCAGCATTAATGCTGCACAAGTAAAAGGTTGCTCTATTTGTTTTGCTCCTTGCACACGCTGACTAAAACACGTACACTATTTAGCCCATTATACTGTCAAACAGTTGTGGAGGCGTGACTTGTCTTTTTAACGAGACGCAGCACAGGTGTCAAAATTTGCACCTAGGTACTGGGCGCAGATTCCTGAGCGTTGTTATTTGCTGTACAGGAGTCTGCGCTATTGTGATCCCTTGGCCATGCGCTGTGAGCGCTTCCTGTCTTCTGACCTCATTTCATGTCGGCCGTTGCGGTTAGCGATGGACATGAATCCCAGACCCACAGTGTGTTTTCAAAAAATCACACTGCGTGGCTGGGATTCGTGGCCTTGTGCAGTAAATAGGTTTGCCGCTTACACATGTCCTTACACCTGCTCCAGACTGGGCGGCCTCAGCTGATCCCTTATCGCCTACCACGGCCAGGAGGCCGCACAGTCTGAAGAAGGCGGAAGGAGATGAGTTAAGACAGGCGAACATATGCACTGCTCGTGCCCATAAACCACACCCTCGCTGACAAAATAAATATGACAACGAGGGGCGTTGTTTCTAGCAGGGCGGATGCACAGGCGCAGCCAGCTAACCATGATGACAAAAGACGGGAAACGCTACCAAGGGGGGTGCTGCGTATCATTACAAAGGAAAGTCACACCTCAGGGACAGTGGAATGGTCTCAATGAGACACATTTTGTACGTGTTGAGTTCCACGTGGGCAAGGAGAAAAAGTCAGCCACCTTGTACAAATGCAGCAGTACTGCTGTACTAGGTGGCTGTTATACATAGAAACACCTGGGGGGGTGGGGCCAGGTTCCCTTTTAATTTCAGTTCCTGTGCCTGCATGGCGTTTGCAGGTCACGTTGCCGGCTACACAGCAGGGGAACAGCTGGCGTTGCTGAACCCCACTAACACATTGGCTGGTGTTTTTCTCTGTGCAGCTAGCACTTCCGGGCAAAAACTAGCGGTGTTTGAGCCCAGGGTCAGCAGGAGGAGGAGAGGAGCAGAGTGTAGGCCGAAGCCTGCACTGGTGGCAGCTTTTGTTCTGTTGTGCCAGCGTGGCTTGTGCTGGACACGTTGCCGACTACACAGCAGGGGAACAGCTGGCGGTGCTGAACCCCACTGACACATCACCTAGTGTTTTTTTCTGTGTAGACAACACTTCCAGGTGGCAACTGACAGTGTTGAAACCCAGGGAATCAAAGAGGAGCAGAGTGTAGGCCGAAGCCTGCAGTGGAGCAAGTTGAAAGGGAACCTTTAACCCCCCCCCCCAGGCATTTGTTGCTGAAAGAGCCATCTTGTACAGCAGTAATACTGCACATGGAAAATGGTGGCTCCGAAAATTATGCTCCTTGCAAACGCTGAAGTACACACTCATATAATGTGTCCCCTCACACCGTCAAACCATCCCGGAAGTGGGACTTTCCTTTGTAATGTGACACAGCACAGCCGTCATTCCAACCCCCTTGGTGCCGGGCACCACCTCCTCAACGTTGTTTGGTTCTGTCACGGAGCCCGCACTGTAATGTTATCCCTTGGCCATGCACAGTTAGCGGTGCCCGTCTTCTGACATCATGTAGGTGTCAGGCTGGCAGTGCCTGTGCGTCCAAGCTGCCCGAGATCCAACCTTGCAGTGTCATCTAATGTAGTCCCACTGCGGGCCAGGGATCCATGGGCATGCGCAGTGCATATCATCGCCTCTCACTCACCTCCTTCCTGCTTCTTCAGACTGTGCGGCGTCACGGCCGTGGCATGCTATTAGGGATCAGCTGACGCCGCCTAGTCTGAAGAAGCGTGAAGAAGGGGAGTGAGAGGCTAGTATATGCACTGCGCATGGCCATGGATACCAGGCCCACTGTGGGATCACATTAGACGACACTGCGAGGTGTGATTTCGGGCAGCGTGGACGCACAGGCGCAGCCAGGACGACAACAAATGATGTCAGAGGACGGGCAGCGCAAACTGTGCATGGCCAAGGGATAACATAACAGCGCAGGGTCCATGACGGAATCAAACAACGCTAAGGAGGCAGCGCACGGTGCCAAGGGGGTAGCAATGACGGCTGTGCTGCGTCACATTACAAAGGAAAGTCCCACCTCCAGGACGGTTGGACGGTGTGAGGGGACACATTACATGAGTGTGTAGTTCAGCGTTTGCAAGGAGCATAATTTCAAGAGCGACCTTTCCCTTGTGCAGTATTAGTGCTGCACATGGTGGCTCTTTCAGTAACAAACGCCTAGGGGGGGGGGGGGGGACAGGTCCCCTTACATTTTAGTTGTGCCAGCGTGGCGGTCGCATGACACGTTGCCGGATACACAGCTGGGGATCAGCTGACGTTACTGAACCCCAATAACAGAGGAGCGACTGTTGACTGTGCACACAGCACTTCCAGGCACCAACTGGCGGTGTTAGAGCCCAGGGACAGCAGGAGGAGCAGATTGGAGGTATTGCCGCACACACAGCTGGGGATCAGCTGACGTTACTGAACCCCAATAACAGAGGAGCGACTGTTGACTGTGCACACAGCACTTCCAGGCACCAACTGGCGGTGTTAGAGCCCAGGGACAGCAGGAGGAGCAGATTGGAGGTATTGCCGCACACACAGCTGGGGATCAGCTGACGTTACTGAACCCCAATAACAGAGGAGCGACTGTTGACTGTGCACACAGCACTTCCAGGCACCAACTGGCGGTGTTAGAGCCCAGGGACAGCAGGAGGAGCAGAGGAACAGAGTGTAGGCCGAAGCCTGATTGGAGCAAGTTGAAAGGAAACCTTTAACCCCCCCCCCCAAGACGTTTGTAGCTGAAAGAGCCATGTTGTGCAGCACTAAGGATGCAAAAGGAAAAGGTTGCTCTTTTAATTATGCTCCTTGCAAACACCGAAGTAAACACTAAAAATGTGTCCCTTTATACCGTTAAACCGTTCCGGAGGTGCGAATTTCCTTCGTAATGGGACACAGCACAGCTGTCATTCCTATCCCCTTGATGCCGTGCGCTGCCTCCTCAGCGTTGTTTTAAGCTGCCACGGAGCCTGCGATGTTCTGTTAGCCCTTGGCCATGCCCAATTAGCGCTGCCTGTCTTCTGACATAATTTGGTGTCAGGCTGTCAGTGCCTGTGCGTCCACGCTGCTCCAGATCCCACCTCGCAGTCTCATCTAACGTAATCCCACTGCGGGCCTTGGAACCATGGGCATGCACAGTGCATAACCTCGACTCTCACTCCCCTCCTTCCCTCTTCTTCAGACTGTGCGGTGTCACGGCCGTGGCATGCTAGGGATCAGCTGATGGCGCACAGTCTAAAGAAGGCGGAGGGAAATGAGCGAGAGCCCGAGGGGAAGATATGCACTGCGCATGCCCATGGATCCCAGGCCCGCAGTGTGACTCAATCAGAAGACACTGCGAGGCGGGATCTCGGGCACCGCGGCCGCACAGGCGCAGCCAGCCTGACACCAAATTATGTCAGAAGACAGGCAGCGCAAATAGGGCATGCCCAAGGGATAACAGAACAGCGCAGGCTCCGTGACAGCTTAAAACAACGCTGAGGAGGCAGCGCATGGCACCAAGGGGGTAGGAATGACGGCTGTGCTGCGTCACATTACGAAGGAAAGTCCCAGCTCCGGGACGGTATAACGGTATCAGTGAACACATTTTATAAGTGTTAAGTTCTGCGTGTGCAAAGAGCTAAAAAAAAAGAGCTACCTTTTCCTTGTGCAGCATTACTGCTGCACAAGATGGCTCTTTCAGTAACAAACGACGGGGGGGGGGGGGGGACAGGTTCCCTTACATTTAGGTTGTTGTGCCAGCGTGGTGGTCGCAGGACACATTGCCGGCTACACAGCTGGGGATCAGCTGACGTTACTGAAACCCAATAACACTGGGTCGTATGTTTTTACTGTGCAGCCTGCACTTCTGAGCCGCAACTGGCGGTGTTGGAGCCCAGGAATAGCAGTTCAGGTGGTAGAAAGATGAACACAGCAGGAGACCTGGATGACACCCAATTACTTAATCAGGCAGAGGAGTGGCAAATTCCTGCGAGATCCAGGCCTGGTTCATTTTCAGGAAAGTAAGCCGGTCAACGTTATCGGAGGATAGTCGCATGCGACGGTCTGTTAGTACACCACCTGCGGCACTAAAGACACGTTCCGATAAGACACTAGCCGCAGGGCAAGCCAGCACCTCCAATGCATACTGGCTTAGCTCTGGCCATGTATCCAGCTTAGAGACCCAAAACTTGAACGGGGAAGAGCCGTCTGGGAGTACAGTAAGAGGGCAAGCCATGTAGTCTGTCACCATCTGACGGAACCGTTGCCTCCTGCTGACTGGAGCCGCCGGTGATGGTGTAGACATTTGGGGCGGGCACACAAAAGTGTGCCAGAGTTGTGCCATACTGGGCTTGCCTTGGGCAGAGGCACTGCTTCTGCTCCCTCTTTGGGCAGAGCCTCCCCCACTGCCTCGACGCACTGAGCTGCTTTGTAAAGCACTAGCAGCACTCCTCTCAGTTGGACAGGAGAAGATGATGGAATTCACCAGTGTGTCGTGGTACTCCCGCAATTTACGCTCCCGGGTCAACGCAGGGATGAGGTTTTGGACGTTGTCCCGGTAGCGAGGATCGAGGAGGGTGAACACCCAATAATCAGGCATGTTGAGAATGTGGTCGATGCGGCGGTCGTTTCTCAGGCACTGCAGCATGAAATCCACCATGTGCTGCAGAGTGCCAACCGGCCCAGAAACGCTGTCCCCTGCTTGAGACATGATCTCTGCCCGCTCGTCATCACCCCACCCTCGCTGTACACACTGACCACTGGACAATTGTGTCGCTCCCTCCTCTGGACGGAGCTCTTCCTCCTCCATTGACTCCTCCTCATCCTCCTCACAAATTGGCCCCTGCGTACCCCTTTGTGAGGAACCACGTGGCGCTGACTCTCCAGAAGCTGATGGAAAAGGTGACTCCTCATCCTCCACCTCTTCCACCACATCATCCCTTAACCCTTGCAAAGTTTGCTGAAGCAGGCAGATAAGGGGGACAGTCATGCTGACTAGTGCATCATCTGCACTTGCCATCCGCGTGGAATAATCAAAAGGACGCAAAACCTGGCAGACGTCCTTCATAGTGGCCCACTCTGTGGTTGTGAAGTCTGATCGGCGCTGACTGCGACTTCTTTGCGCCTGATGCAGCTGGTACTCCATAACTGCTTGCTGCTGCTCACACAACCGCTCCAACATATGTAACGTGGAATTCCACCGGGTAGGTAGGTCACATATGATGCGGTGTTCCGGAAGGCGGAATCGGCGCTGCAGAGCAGCAATGCGGGATCTGGCCAAGCTGGAACGCCGCAAGTGAGCACACTCTAGGCGGACCTTGTGCAGCAGGGCATCAAGATCCGGATAGTCCCTCAGAAAACTCTGCACAACCAAATTGAGCACATGTGCCAGACATGGGATGTGAGTGAGGTTGCCAAGGGCCAAAGCTGCCACCAGATTTCGGCCATTGTCACACACTACCATGCCTGGCTGGAGATTCGCTGGCAGTAACCACACATCGCTCTCCTGCTTTATGGCATTCCAGAGCTCCTGCGCTGTGTGGCTTCGATGCCCCAATGAAACTAGTTTCAAGACGGCCTGCTGACGTTTGGCCACGGCTGTGCTCATGTCGGTCATAGGTAAACGTTCACGGGTCCATGTGGGGGTGGACTGTGACGGATCCTGCAGAGAGGAATCAGAGGAACTGGTGTAAGAGGAGGAGTCGATGCGTACAGACTGGATTCCTGCAATCCTTGGAGTGGGCAGGACACGTCCTGCGCCACTCGCACGATCTGTACCTGGCTCAACAACATTAACCCAATGGGCAGTGAGGGAAACATATCGCCCCTGTCCATGCTGACTGGTCCACGCATCGGTGGTGAGGTGGACCTTGCTACTGACGGCGTTCAGTAGCGCATGTTTTATGTTTGCCTCAACATGCCTGTGCAGGGCAGGGACAGCCTGCCTGCTGAAGTAAAAGCGGCTGGGCACCTTGTACTGTGGGACTGCCAATGCCATCAAGTCACGGAAGCTGTCAGTCTCCACCAGCCTGAACGAGAGCATTTCCAGGGACAACAGTTTGGCAATGCCTGCATTCAGAGCCTGTGCTCGGGGGTGGTTGGCCGAGAATGCCCGCCTTTTCTCCCATGCCTGTACTACCGATGGCTGTAGAGTAGACTGGGAGTGTGAGGATGACTGGGAAGGTGGTGCTGTGGGTGGAATTACACAAGGTCTCTGGGAGGAAGCCAAACCAGCTGTGCGTGAGCTGGAGGAAGAGGCAACACGAGCTGAAGAGGTGGTAGCTGCCGCTGTTGGTTGGCCTACATCTTCAGTGTGTTTCTGTAACTCCACCGCGTGCCTGGTCCGCACATGTTTCCACATATTTGTGGTATTGAGGTTGCTGACATTTTTCCCTCTTTTTACTTTATGATGACACAGCTTGCATTTGACAAAACAAATGTCATCTGCAACTGTGTCAAAAAAGGACCAGGCACTGCAAGTCTTGGGAGCGCCCTTTTTGGCTTTGGAAAGAGACAGGCTCCTAACGGGTGCCAAAGTGGAGGCTCCAGGCTCCGCAGTCTTCCCCCTCCCTCTCCCTCTTTGGCCCGTAAGAGGAAGCTCTTCCTCTGAGCTGCTCCCACCACCTTCCTGTTCCTCACGCCACGATGGGTCAAGGACCTCATCATCTCCACTACCCTCTGCCACCAACTGCTCCTCCTGGGTAGTCTCAGCAGCACAGTACGCACGAGAAAGCGGCACCTGAGTTTCATCATCAGATGCGTACTGCGCTGTGGTCACCGGAGGCACTGGCCCACCTGCCTCTTCAGAGTCAGAGAGAAAAAGGTGTTGGGCATCACTGCACACTGCCTCTTCTTCCATTTCTCCAATGCTGCTTGGCTGGCCCCCTGTTTCCAAGCCAAGAGATTCAGAGAACAGAAGTAGAGACGGCTCCTGTCCTGGGCTCTCTGACTGCCTGGCCAATTTGGCAGGTGGTGAAGAGACAGATGGCTGCTCTCCAGTGCTCTGTGCCTGAGAGGATGTGGCACTAACTGAAGTCGATGCCGAGGCGTTAGCTGCCATCCACCCGACAACGGCTTCAATTTGGTCTTCACGCAGCAGCGGTGCACGGCGCTCTCCGACAAAGCTGCGCATGAAGGACTGTTCCCTGCTGAAACTGAGTGACGACGAGTCACCGGCGCCCGCAGCAGGCACAGAATCACCACGTCCTCTCCCTGCTCCTCTCCCTGCTCCGCGCCCACGCCCACGTGCCTTACTCCCTGCCCTCTTCATCTTGGTTGACAGATAAAGATAAGCAGAAAAGTACTAAGGCCTTAGTGTGCTTATTCCTGTAATGCTCCTCCTAACAGGTGTAAGAAACACTAATGTTGTAAATTGTGGACTAAACTTTATTATTTTGCAAATGTGGCCTACACAAGTGTAAGTTGTGTTTGGTGAACTTAACCTTTTTTTTGGTGCAGATCGGGCTACAGAGCTAGTTTAAATCACACGGAGACCGTGCAGACAGCCGTAAACGGCGCTGCAAGGCCAAGAAACCCTCCTCTCGGTTATCCTATATAGTGTTTTTCCACTATTTAGCTGGATACGAGTGGAAAGACACTAATAGGAATTTTTTTTTTCAAATTTTAAACTGGCTGCACTATTTGAAAAAAAGGAAATTGTTTTTCAAGGTATGAGGCAGTAACGCACCCTGAGCTGAATCCAACCGGCTATGGCTGCACACAGACTACAGGGCGAGCTGCGCTCACACAGAGACCGTGCAGACAGCCGTAAACGGCGCTGCAAGGCCAAAAAACCCTCCTCTAGGTTATCCTATATAGTGTTTTTCCACTATTTAGCTGGATACGAGTGGAAAGACACTAATAGGAATTTTTTTTTTCAAATTTTAAACAGGCTGCACTATTTGAAAAAAAGGAAAATTTTTCTCAAGGTATGAGCCAGTAACGAACCCTGAGCTGAATCCAACCGGCTATGGCTGCACACAGACTACAGGGCGAGCTGGGCTCACACGGAGACCGTGCAGACAGCCGTAAACGGCGCTGCAAGGCCAAAAAACCCTCCTCTCGGTTATCCTATATAGTGTTTTTCCACTATTTAGCTGGATACAAGTGGAAAGACACTAATAGGAATTTTTTTTTTCAGATTTTAAACAGGCTGCACTATTTGAAAAAAAGGAAAATTTTTCTCAAGGTATGAGCCAGTAACGAACCCTGAGCTGAATCCAACCGGCTATGGCTGCACACAGACTACAGGGCGAGCTGGGCTCACACGGAGACCGTGCAGACAGCCGTAAACGGCGCTGCAAGGCCAAAAAACCCTCCTCTAGGTTATCCTATATAGTGTTTTTCCACTATTTAGCTGGATACGAGTGGAAAGACACTAATAGGAATTTTTTTTTTCAAATTTTAAACAGGCTGCACTATTTGAAAAAAAGGAAAATTTTTCTCAAGGTATGAGCCAGTAACGAACCCTGAGCTGAATCCAACCGGCTATGGCTGCACACAGACTACAGGGCGAGCTGGGCTCACACGGAGACCGTGCAGACAGCCGTAAACGGCGCTGCAAGGCCCAAAAACCCCCCTCTAGGTTATCCTATGTAGTGTTTTTCCACAATAGAGCTGGAGACTGGTGGAAAAACACTAATAGGAAATTTGAGAAAAAATGTGCAGCAGGCTGCACTAAGAGCAAAAAAGAACAACTGTGTGAGGCAGTGTGAACCCCCCCTGAGCTGAATACAACCGGGTATATGGCTGCACACAGACTACAGAGTGAGCTGCACACACACACACACACAGAGACCTTGCAGAACGCTGTTAAAACAGCGCTGCAAGGCAAGAGCAAGGTGAACAGTGAAGAACACACAGCGTTTTGCTAAATTAGCCTTTGGAAAGGAAAATAAAGCAATTAGCTAGCTCGACTGGCCCTCAGTTAGAACACAGCGTCCTGTCCCTAACTGAAATCACAGCAGAGTGAGCGCAAAATGGCGGCAGCGCTTTTTTATAGTGCAGAGTGACATCATTTCAGCAGCCAATCCCAGCCTTGCCAGTACTTACATGCCCACCATGCTAAACAGGATGTGCCCACACTTTCATTCATTCCTCATTGGCTGCTGCGTTCAATTTGAATTCTGGGAACTTCCGATTCCGGTATCCGATACGCGGGAAGTATCGGAATTCAGTATCGGAATTCCGATACCGCAAATATCGGCCGATACCCGATACTTGCGGTATCGGAATGCTCAACACACTAGTGAGGAGGCATTAAATAAATACAGAAAATTAAATAAATTCTGTAAAAAGCAAATCAAGGCAGCAAAGATTGAGACAGAGAGACTCATTGCCAGAGAGAGTAAAAATAATCCTAAAATATTCTTTAACTACATAAATAGTAAGAAACTAAAAAATGATAGTGTTGGCCCCCTTAAAAATAGTCTGGGTGAGATGGTGGATGAGGATGAGGAAAAAGCCAATATGCTAAATGACTTTTTTTCATCAGTATTTACACAAGAAAATCCCATGGCAGACAAAATGTCTAGTGATAAAAATTCCCAATTAAATGTCACCTGCTTAACCCAGCAGGAAGTGCGGCGGCGTCTAAAAAATCACTAAAATTGACAAATCTCCGGGCCCGGATGGGATACACCCTCGAGTACTGCAGGAATTAAGTACAGTCATTGATAGACCATTATTTTTAATCTTTAAAGACTCCATAATAACAGGGTCTGTGCCACAGGACTGGCGTATAGCAAATGTGGTGCCAATATTCAAAAAGGGAACAAAAACTGAACTCGGAAACTATAGGCCAGTAAGCTTAACCTCTACTGTGGGTAAAATCCTGGAGGGCATTCTAAGGGACGCTATACTGGAGTATCTGAAGAGGAAGAACCTCATGACCCAGTATCAGCACGGGTTTACTAGGGACCGTTCATGTCAGGCTAATTTGATCAGTTTCTATGAAGAGGTAAGTTCCGGATTGGACCAAGGGAACCCAGTGGATGTAGTGTATATGGACTTTTCAAAAGCTTTTGATACGGTGCCACACAAAAGGTTGATACATAAAATGAGAATAATGGGGATAGGGGAAAATATGTGCAAGTGGGTTGAGAGCTGGCTCAGGGATAGGAAACAAAGGGTGGTTATTAATGGAGCACACTCGAACTGGGTAGCGGTTAGCAGTGGGGTACCACAGGGGTCAGTATTGGGCCCTCTTCTTTTTAACATATTTATTAATGACCTTGTAGGGGGCATTCAGAGTAGAATTTCAATATTTGCAGATGACACTAAACTCTGCAGGGTAATCAATACAGAGGAGGACAATTTTATATTACAGGATGATTTATGTAAACTAGAAGCTTGGGCTGATAAATGGCAAATGAGCTTTAATGGGGATAAATGTAAGGTCATGCACTTGGGTAGAAGTAATAAGATGTATAATTATGTGCTTAATTCTAAAACTCTGGGCAAAACCGTCAATGAAAAAGACCTGGGTGTATGGGTGGATGACAAACTTAAATTCAGTGGCCAGTGTCAGGCAGCTGCTACAAAGGCAAATAAAATAATGGGATGCATTAAAAGAGGCATAGATGCTCATGAGGAGAATATAATTTTACCTCTATACAAGTCACTAGTTCGACCACACTTAGAATACTGTGCACAGTTCTGGTCTCCGGTGTATAAGAAAGACATAGCTGAACTGGAGCGGGTGCAGAGAAGAGCGACCAAGGTTATTAGAGGACTGGGGGGTCTGCAATACCAAGATAGGTTATTACACTTGGGGCTATTTAGTTTGGAAAAACGAAGACTAAGGGGTGATCTTATTTTAATGTATAAATATATGAGGGGACAGTACAAAAACCTTTCTGATGATCTTTTTAATCATAGACCTGAAACAGGGACAAGGGGGCATCCTCTGCGGTTGGAGGAAAAAAGGTTTAAGCATAATAACAGACGCGGATTCTTTACTGTAAGAGCAGTGAGACTATGGAACTCTCTGCCGTGTGATGTTGTAATGAGTGATTCATTACTTAAATTTAAGAGGGGACTGGATACCTTTCTGGAAAAGTATAATGTTACAGGGTATATACACTAGATTCCTTGATAGGGCGTTGATCCAGGGAACTAGTCTGATTGCCGTATGTGGAGTCGGGAAGGAATTTTTTTCCCCAATGTGGAGCTTACTCTTTGCACATGGGTTTTTTTTGCCTTCCTCTGGATCAACATGTTAGGGCATGTTAGGTTAGGCTATGGGTTGAACTAGATGGACATATAGTCTTCCTTCAACCTTAATAACTATGTAAAGGCCTTGGAGACCTCCTCAGACCACAATTTGGGATTTGCCCCCTTCTTGGTGAGGGCAACCAAGGGAGCTACCAAAGTTGAGAAGTGCGGAATGAACTGGCGATAATAATTAATGAACCCCATAAAGCGCTGCACCGCTTTAAGAGAATGGGGTTCCTGCCAGTCCATCACAGCCTGTAGTTTGGCAGGATCCATAGCCAATCCCTGGGCAGAGATGATGTAGCCTAGGAAAGGTAAGGACTCCTGCTCGAACATACACTTCTCCAACTTGGCATAGAGGGAGTTTGCCCGTAGGAGGTCGAAGACTTTGCAAACATCTCTCCGGTGGGAGTCAATATCTGGAGAGTAGATGAGAATATCATCCAGATAGACTACGACCGAGGTGGAAAGCATATCCCGGAAGATGTCGTTCACAAAGTCTTGGAAAACGGCTGGGGCATTACAGAGCCCGAAGGGCATCACCAGATATTCATAGTGCCCATCCCTGGTGTTAAAAGCCGTCTTCCATTCGTCCCCCTCACGGATGCAAATCAGGTTGTAAGCACCCCGCTGATCTAATTTAGTAAATACCCTTGCTCCCCGAAGCCTATCGAAGAGCTCAGATATCAAGGGCAAAGGATACTTATTCTTAACGGTGATGGCGTTAAGACCCCTGTAGTCTATGCATGGGCGCAATTCCCCATTCTTCTTCTGCACAAAGAAGAACCCTGCCCCAGCAGGTGACACTGACTTCCTAATGAATCCTCTTGCCAGATTTTCCTGGATGTACTGTGACATTGCCTCCGTCTCCGGGAGAGATAACGGATAGACTCGACACCGGGGAGGCTCAGCACCAGGCAAGAGATCAATAGGACAGTCATAGGGGCGATGGGGCGGAAGGATCTCCGCCGCCTTTTTGGAGAACACGTCTGCATAAGACCAATACTGCTTGGGGAGAGAGGATAGATCTGTGGGTACCTCTGTAGTAGCAACCTAAACGCACTCCCTCTGACACCTACCCCCACAAGATTCGCCCCATCCCAGAATTCTGCCTGAGGACCACTCAATATGAGGAGAGTGGTACCGTAGCCAAGGTATTCCCAACAGGACCTCATCAATTCCCTCAGGAATGACGAGCAGAGATATAATCTCCTGATGAGATGGTGACATGGACAGAGTAAAAGGGATGGTCTGGTGTGTTATCTGTGAGGGCAGTGTCGACCCGTTCACCACTCGTACCATTACTGGTTGAGCTAGCATAACCAGGGGTATTGCGTGACGTTGGGCGAAGGCAGAAGACATAAATATGCCCTCTGCCCCAGAATCCACGCAGAGCTCTACCGAGTGGGAGAATGAGCCTATAATAATTGTCCCCTTAAAGGACAATTTAGAGGCAAACGTCGCCGTGTCTAGTGTACCTCCACCTACTACCACTAGACGCTGACGTTTCCTCGACCGCTGAGGACTAGAGTTGAGCGACCTTGACCTTTTTAGAGTCGAGCCGGGTTTTGCGAAACCCGACTATGTCCAAAGTCGGGTCGAGTGAAATCGGCCGATTATGACGTAAAGTCGGGATCGACCGAAACACGAAACCCAATGCAAGTCAATGGGGCAGCATAGTCGGCAGTGAGTGGGGGCCAGGAAAACACCTAGAGTGCCCATTTTAATGTCAAAACCATCCATTCTTCTTAATGAAGCTTGTCAAGCGTAATTTACCTTATAATAATTGGAAGGCATTTGAAATTGGGGGTCATTTGGCTAAAGTTGTGGGGGGTAGGGCTGGTTCAAGTAATTAGTGGGCCCAGGAAATCTGGACCACGTCACGGCAGTGGAGCAGGGAGAGGTAAGTATTTCAACTTTGCAAGTGCTGTGAACCTGAGCAAGCAGGGGGGGCCCACTCGTTGGCATTGGCACTGGCACAGGGCCCCTCAAAGTACAGCGGTGTGTTTGCACGGCGGGGGCGCCTCCCACCGGCATCAACACTTTTGCGTACTATGAGAGGCCCTGTGCCAGTGACGTCGCCAACTAGTATTCCTCCCCCCACCTGATGAAGGAACCTGCACTTTCATCTGCACCTTCCTCTTTGTCCCCGTGTAAGGTGGTATGGTATGCGGGAAGAGCAACCTGACTTTCAGCAGGGTCACAATGTTGTTGTGTAGCGTGCACGGGGAATGTTGCGTTATGGGTCAATGTACCAGCAGACTCATCTATCACTGGCTGGGCAATGGGCAGGATGAGGAGGAAACACAGATATAGGCCCAAAGAATAAAGTTGGCTAAATGCAGTTCAAAATTGGTAACACAGGAATAACCAGGGGGCATTGCAGTGGAGGACAACGGGAATGAGAGGCTGACACAGAGAGTAGGGCCAAATCAGTAAGTAGTCGAAATGCAGTTCAAAATTGGCAACCGTAGTAAACAGGCGGCACAGCTTTGTTCAGTGGAGGAGAACAGCAAGGAGTGGCAGACACCGATAGTAGGCCCCAAACCAACTAGTACGCCAAATGCAGTTGTTCCATTTAACCACAATTTAATGAGAGCCTGAAGATAGAAGCTCAGGAAAGGCAACCTGGGGAACACCTTGGAGTGTAACACACCATCTCTCTCCACCCCATACCCATTTTGTAGGCCTAATGCTGTGTACTTTTCTACAACTACTAAACGAGAGTCGGAAGACCGAAGCAATGGCAAGGAAACCTGGGGAACACCTTGGAGTGTAACACACCATCTCTCTCCACCCCATACCCAATTTGTAGGCCTAATGCAGCCTACTTTCCGACACCTACTAAACGAGAGCATGAAGATCGAAGCTCAGGAAAGGCAACCTGGGGAACACCTTGGAGTGTAACACACCATCTCTCTCCACCCCATACCCATTTTGTAGGCCTAATGCTGTGTACTTTTCCACCAACTACTAAACGAGAGCCGGAAGATCGAAGCTCATGAAAGGCAACCCGGGGAACACCTTGGAGTGTAACACAACCTCTCTCTACACCACGAAAGGGCTGATTCTTAGGAAGGAAGGCTGTTGTAAATAAGCATTGCGCGTCCGAGGGTGATTATATTCTTATTCGGTATCTACTCACCCTCGGACGCGCCATGCTTCTTGATTTGTAATTAATGTTTATTTGCAATGTGCTTTTGACTTACTCAATTATTTTTTTAATTATTGATTTTATTAAATTAATAGTTTAACATCTTATTGGAAATAATTTAAAGGAGACGCGACAGGACAACACTCGGTGGATGCCATATCTGTGTTAACAACTCCAAAAAACTTTCAGTTAACTTCTTGCAGGAGAAAGAAATTGTAGCTGTTGGACCTTTGTAGTACAGTTCCAGATATTTGTTGTGTGTTTGTTTTGATTGTTAAAATGTCTGCATTTGAGATCTCAACACGATCTTATTTTTTATAATCAAATTAATTTTTTAAATATTTTATTAGGTTGGTTCAAGGGGTACACGGGCCGCAGTAGACAGGTCAGTGGAGGCCTAGTGGAAGGAGGGACCGCAGATGCGCCACTGTTTCACCCATACACAATTAGTAGGCCTAATGCAGCGTAGTTTCCAACAGCTACTAAACGAGAGCCGGAAGATCGAAGCTCAGGAAAGGCAACCTGGGGAACACCTTGGAGTGTAACACAACCTCTCTCTACACCACGGAAGGGCTGATTCTTAGGAAGGAAGGCTGTTGTAAATAAGCATTGCGCGTCCGAGGGTGATTATATTCTTATTCGGTATCTACTCACCCTCGGACGCGCCATGCTTCTTGATTTGTAATTAATGTTTATTTGCAATGTGCTTTTGACTTACTCAATTATTTTTTTAATTATTGATTTTATTAAATTAATAGTTTAACATCTTATTGGAAATAATTTAAAGGAGACGCGACAGGACAACACTCGGTGGATGCCATATCTGTGTTAACAACTCCAAAAAACTTTCAGTTAACTTCTTGCAGGAGAAAGAAATTGTAGCTGTTGGACCTTTGTAGTACAGTTCCAGATATTTGTTGTGTGTTTGTTTTGATTGTTAAAATGTCTGCATTTGAGATCTCAACACGATCTTATTTTTTATAATCAAATTAATTTTTTTTATATTTAATGATGTTGGTTCAAGGGGTACACGGGCAGCAATAGACAGGTCAGTGGAGGCCTAGTGGAAGGAGTGACGGCAGACAGGCATCAAAGGCCTAACATTGGGCTGGCTGTAGGCAAGTTAAAATTGGTTCCAGGGGAACACGGCCATCAGTGGCCTGGTCAGTGTAGTTGTAGTTGAAAGAACGGGACGCAGACAGGCTTCGAAGGCCTAACATAACAAACTTGGGCTGGCTGTAGGCACTTTTAAATTTGTTCCAGGGGTACATGGGCAGCAGTGGTCTGGTCAGTGGAAGTCTAGTGGAAGGAGTGACCGCAGACAGGCTTCCAAGGCCTAACATAACAAACTTGGGCTGGCTGTAGGCACTTTTAAATTGGTTCCAGGGGTACACGGGCAGCAGTGGTCTGGTCTGTGGAAGTCTAGTGGAAGGAGTGACCGCAGACAGGCTTCGAAGGCCTAACATAACAAACTTGGGCTGGCTGTAGGCACTTTTAAATTGGTTCCAGGGGTACACGGGCAGCAGTGGTCTGGTCTGTGGAAGTCTAGTGGAAGGAGTGACCGCAGACAGGCTTCGAAGGCCTAACATAACAAACTTGGGCTGGCTGTAGGCACTTTTAAATTGGTTCCAGGGGTACACGGGCAGCAGTGGTCTGGTCAGTGGAAGTCTAGTGGAAGGAGTGACCGCAGACAGGCTTCCAAGGCCTAACATAACAAACTTGGGCTGGCTGTAGGCACTTTTAAATTGGTTCCAGGGGTACACGGGCAGCAGTGGTCTGGTCAGTGGAAGTCTAGTGGAAGGAGTGACCGCAGACAGGCTTCGAAGGCCTAACATAACAAACTTGGGCTGGCTGTAGGCACTTTTAAATTGGTTCCAGGGGTACACGGGCAGCAGTGGTCTGGTCAGTGGAAGTCTAGTGGAAGGAGTGACCGCAGACAGGCTTCGAAGGCCTAACATAACAAACTTGGGCTGGCTGTAGGCACTTTTAAATTGGTTCCAGGGGTACACGGGCAGCAGTGGTCTGGTCAGTGGAAGTCTAGTGGAAGGAGTGACCGCAGACAGGCTTCCAAGGCCTAACATA